>NC_069113.1:11975000-12197500 GCF_025612915.1 Magallana angulata
TTTAAGAAATAATGTTAATATTGTTGAATAATGTCATATTTAATACCTTTAAAGTTTATTCTTTACAAAATATTAAGAGATTGATCAACTTAGGTTTAGCAACATTGAAAACAACAGATTGATCAATTTCATGTTCAAGTTATGTTTTCTTGTAAATAATTATATACTCTGGTGTTAAAACTGATTAAGAGATTTTTTCATCATATTCTACAGAAAAAAAATAGCCTTGATGATGAGTTGAGAAAGCTGGACACATTATTAAGGAGATCAAGCCATAATGACCTTCGAGTGGAGGATGTACCAGGTGACGGAGACTGTCTGTATCACACTTTCATTCGGAATCGTCATATCCATGGGCTTCCAGATAGTCCCAAAGAACTCAGAAGGCAACTTGTCAAATATCTGGAATCGAATCCAGACATTTCAGACGGAATGTCATACAAGGACTTTCTGTGCCTTCCGCTAGATCCAGACCATGGCGTTTTGCAGCCAGAGGATAAGGCAATTGAGACAACTGTGGAAAATGCGGATGACCAAAAGGAGTGTAGGTGGCAGATATTTTTGAAAAAGATCCAGGGCGGTAAGTGGGGAGGGAGCTTGGAGATCCAGGCCCTCTCCCAGCTGTATAATGTCCCAGTTACAGTCTTAACAATAGATCCGGATGAATCCAGACTGAATGAAATCCATTTCAATCATACTCCAAAAACAACCATGAATCCTGTCATTTTTATTGGGCATCTGAGTGTCAATGGAAAGGGAACCCATTTTGTGGCATTAAAACCTCTCGAAGAAAAAAGTTTTGAACAGCCTGGTTAGTACTACATGTAATATTACATTTGTAATAAACAGAATTATTATCAATGAAATTTAATTACCTGGTAATGTTTTTTTTTATTTCTTTCATTAGCAAGTTTTCAGCAGGGTGAACCCCACAAGAAGATATTTGATAGTACCTATCCTTACAAGGAAGGGGAGATAATGTACCTTCAGAAACTCTTAAACCGGATAGGTTGTATAGAGACCCTTAGTGGTAGAAAAAATTACGGAACAGGATTCAGGGTGGGAACCAAATACGTCATGACAGCCTTCCATGTAATGGAGGACGCTCTAAGTAAGTGTTGGGACTGAAAAGTATTTGGTTTTCTCTAATTAACATTTTAGATAAAGATTATATATTCATATTGCAACATCTCTGCAATCCAAGGGGTGTCCAACTGTACTCTGTGATTTAAAGAAACCCTTGTTTTGCAGAGATGATGTTGCCTTAACCATAAACTAGTAAAATAAATGTATCTTTTGATAGTGAATACAATTGGCCATTAATCTTGTGTATTATTGAAAAGCAAAAATTAGGTGATGGTAGAGAAATGAATGGAAAACACTATTTTAGATGGACTTGATGGGGCATATCATTATTAAGGTCTTCCGTTTCCAATGGAAGATCTTATAGTGATTGTAGTGTTTTTTCTTTCTTTCTTCTTATTTTTTTCCCCCGTTTTTTGTCGGCAGAATTTCTCAGAGATGGCTAAATATATTTCATTGAAATTTTCAGGGATGATAGAAAATGATAATATCTCGAGGCCTTTTTTTCATTTTCTCAAAATTCATTTCCGGTCGTCCGTTTCCTTTCCCGCGACGAAAAGCTTGTGGCATCAAGATCTCAGAAACGATTAAGACTTGAACATCCACACTTTGTGGGATGATAGACCTATATTTGTAGATAACTATTTTTTTTTGTTCGTCGTAACTTCCGGTCGTCACCAGAAGCACTTCAAAAATAATTATTTTTAAGCATTAATTTTCTTTTCCATAGAATAAATACATAAGTATAAATCTATACATAAGTTACCTATGCAATGTTATATATCAACAAAAAAATTCTACTTCCGGTGAAATATCTCAATTATCTCAGGTAGCTTTTTTAAAACACATTTTGTACCAACGAGATCTCAAAAACTATAAGTTATGAAAGCACAAAACTTTCATGGATGATAGACTTTTCATTGAAGATGTGTTTTCAAACCAGTTTCATTTTGTCACTTCCAGTCCACATAGGAAGAGTTCAAACAAATCGAACTGTTTATCAGTTTAAATTTTTTCCTTTGATATTTGTAGTTATCTCGATGAAGAATAATGTACAAAAAGCAAGTACCTGGTATACATGTACAAAATACAAATAACCTTGAGCTCTCCCGTTTGTCCGTTTCCTGTCCCAAGACAAAAAACCTTATTTCGACGAGATCTCTAAAACGGTAATGACTTGAACAACCAAACTTTGTGGGATGATAGACACTATTTTGTTTATCCGGCGTAACTTCCAGTCGTCACAGGAAGTACACCCGATTTTCATTTTTTAAAAACAATTTGGTTATTTAGCATGGAAGAAGCCTTTTAGCCTTAGAATTACAAAAGATCATCTACACATGGTAAAAAAACAAAAAAAGTTCTACTTCCGGTAAGACATCTCAAATAACTCAAGTAGCCTTCTTTTTTAAAAACAAAGTACCCACAACATCTCAGAAACTGTGAGAGATCAAGACACAAAACTTATATGGATAATAGACATTTGATTGAACATGTGTTTAACGGGTTTCATTTGGTCGTACGTCACTTCCGGTTCTCACTTGAAGCGTTCAAGCAATAGAAGTGTTTTTTTAACTTTAGATTTTAAAAAAAAATTTACTCAACGTGATAAACAGTAATGTACCGTAGGTAAATGTACTAAAATATCCACTTTCAATTTCTTAAATCACTTCCGTTTGTTCGTTTCCGGTCCCAAAACAGAAACCTTTTCTCAAAGAGATATTTATAACTAACAAAAACTTTAACATCCGAACTTTGAGGAAAGACAAAACAATGTATGAAGTTATGTTTACCATGTTCTGTATGATACAGCGTAACTTCCGGTCGTCACAGAAAGGACTCAAAAATTGACATTTTGTCTTTTTGATTTGTTTAACTTCGAAATAATTTCTTGGGAATTCCTTTACAGTATATATTATATCCCTTTTCTTTTTCACAAGAGAAATGGATTTTTATGTGCAGATTGATACATGAGGAACGGAAGACCTTTTTGTTGCTAAAGCAACAAGAGTCTAGTTTATTGTTAATAATTGTCAGGCCAATTAAAGGCTTCACAAAATCAGTCAATATGGTAAAGTGAGATCTCTCAAATATGCCAGGCTATCTCAGACAGATCTTGGCTCCTCATTTTACAGATGATGTTGAATCGAGATCATGGTAAACATTTGTTATGTCTTGCAGGCCAATTTTGGAAAGAGGTTTATAAGAGACTAACAGATGAAGAAAGAGAGCGGGTGAGGTGGACAAGAGATTGTTTGCCAGAGGACGGGGTCTGGAAATTGTCTACACTATTATCATCATTGGAGCCGGACAAAATGAGTAATTATAAAACTTATAATACATGTATATGTACTGAAAACCAGAATCCACATCACTCCATTTATCTTCAGCGAAAGAGTAGTTTAAAAATATCTAACTTTTTTATCACTTGGGGATTCAAAAATAGAAAAATAAATTGGGAAAATCTTCATTTTTTTTTATTCTCAAGTACTGCAATGCTACAATGAGTTGATTTATGGTAAGCATGCATGTACAGTGCATGCTTATATAAATCTACATTGTGACCCATGGACTAATATTGGAGAATAGAGTATATATGTGACAAATTTAACATTGCACATGTATTTTATTAATACATGTATCTGCAACTTATACATTTGGTAAAGCCTCTACAATTATTTCTTTTTCCAGAAATATTGGAACATATAGGCACAGAATCAATAACTGATGAATTTCAAATTAAATTTGGATTTGTGAGGGACAACCCAGACAGTATTAACTCCAATTTTTCCTATGAAGTAGCATTTGCCTCTCCGTCTCATGATGTTGTCATTCTTGAACTGATACAGGATAACAAATTACCCGATCCAATTCACCTCAAATCCACAAATGTACCAAGTGCAAAGCTTCATGTGCTTGGACATCCAAATGGTGTGGAGCTACAGCATGATCCAGGGTGTGTAATCATTAAGGATGAGGAAGAATTAGATAAACTTGTAGATCAAGGCATATCATTCTTCACCAATCAAGGTTATGCAGAGAGCAAAGTCAAAGAGGATTACGCCCCCTGTATACTTTCTCCAGACCATATCCTCTTCCATTGTTCAAAGAGCACTGCCCACGGTGCCTCTGGGTCCCCTCTCATAGTAATCATCAAAGACAAACCTCAGGTGATAGGCATGTTACTCAGGGGACATCCCAAGTTGTACTACAACTACCGGCATAACCACGACAAAGAGACAAACGATCGCGCATATCTGTTGGTCGAGTTGGGAATCTCCATGGAAAAAGTTCGCTCCCTGCTCATCTACCATTCTTTAAATGAACTAGCCCATGATTTATTCCAACACTAGTCCAAGATTCAATCTTATAAACTGTAAGGTTGTTTTAACTTTGAGGTTGTCTTTTAGGTAACAAGTGAGTTTATGTTTGGTATCTTGGACATCGATATCTCTGATACCATAGATATGGTGAAGTGAGTTGGAAGTCCCAGCCATTCATTAAAAAGTCATAAACTCTGTATTTCGAACCTTCAGAAATCTAAGTTTTTTTTTCATGGTCACATTGAGTTCGGGATAAGAAGACATGGCTGTACGTGTATTTTGTTTCACATAATACATGTTTTGAAATTGTTTAGAAAAGTTGACTTTCTAATAATTTGACAAAACGTTCTTCTTCAGTGGAGTTGAGTTTATGTTAGGTGTACATGCATGTACTGTATCAAACATAAATTATATTTGTTAGATTTATAAATCAAATTTTATTGGATGTAACATTGTTTTTAGTTATAAAGTCAAGATTCATGAAGTTCATTGCTTCTTTTACATTATCTTAAATAGAGTATTTTTAACTTGTTTTGCTTTACAATATATACATTGTAAAGATAGTAATTTTTAATAATGTGGACAACAATAATGAGGAATTGTTTATTGCTTGTTGCACAGGAATTTTTTTTTTTATAAAGTTTTTGTTTAATTCTTACTTTTAAACATTTATTGTAAAGGACTATATATGATAAGGGCCTAAAATGGCCCCCTAAAATGAACATCATCATTTTACTATCATTCTTTGTTTTATTAGTACAGATATGTATGTGATGTGTTTACATAATATTCATTTTGGTTCAAGTGCCCACAATTTAGAAATATGACATTGTAAAGACAACCTTTTCCCGCCATTTTTGCATTTTTAGCGTAAAACAGCTTGTTTTCAAGCAGTTTTTCAGTCTGAAAACATAGAGTGCATTCTTGAACAAATAAAATATTTTAATCAGAGATGTATCTAGCTAAGACTAATAAGTGACAAAAAAATTTTCCTTGTTCAAGCATGCGCTCTATATTTCCCATTCGTAAATAGATAAGAAAAATGCCTATTTTTGGCTGATTTTGATTGAATTGTAGAAATGGCGTCACTTTTGACGTCATATACTACCAGTGAGTGCAAATAAATCAAATAAATATATGAAAAATATATTTTATATCAACTCTTCTAAAAAATTAGTGAACATTTTATTGTACCCGAAACACTTAAAAAATGGCGAATTATGGGGGCAAAATTTAACTCTTATCATATATAGTTCTTTAAAAACCCACTCAACTGACAAAGGATCAACTATTGGTTAAAGCCAAAGAAATTAATAACAAACTCAAAATGTACCAATTTCCATATAATTATATATGTATATTGTTTCCCTGTATGCATGAAATCACAACTAGTTCTCATTTCACGGATAACTTTGACCTCAATCACGTTCTTTTACCTACTGGTATATATTGTTTCTGTGATCTCAACACTACTTAGTGTTCGTCATGCGTGGATATAGGAGGGGGGGGGGGTGTCAGGGGGTCCACACTCTCCCTCCTTGCAAATTTTAAATTTGAAATATAAAAATTACATTATAAAATTAATAATAATTTTAATTGGGCTTCGGACCACCCCTGACAAAGTCAAATAACCGTTCGAAAACCCCTGGAAAAGTTTTCTGGACCCGCACTTATTCATTTTATATCAGTTTTATCAATTAAACTTATCAGCCTGTAAAGTATTTTAGTTTAACTGGCTTTGTCTACATGTTATCTCACTTTTCCTGGTATATGTACATTAATGCAAGTGGAGATTCAAAATTTACATGTGAATTTGATAAGACTATTTTTGGGAGCATGTTTTACCATACAGTTGGCATAATTAGTTTTTGTAATTTGTCAAGTGCTAACAGTGTTACGAGTGTTTGTTATCAAGAGGCAGCAGTGACTGAGCTCAGCTGGTGATCATCTACATCCATCTTGTCCAGTTCACTTTTTAAGTGTTCTTTGTTATCAAAGCCATGCCCATTAGTGAAGTATACTTGCTGGATATACAATCAGGAATACCATTAAAACAGGTGTAGGCCTCTCTTAAAATTTTAAGATCAATTTATATTGTATTATTTGTTTGTTTGTGTTTTTTTTTTTTTGGGGGGGGGAGGGGGAGTTACCAATAAATTAATGATATATATATATACGTATACTTGTATTTGTATATACATGTATTTAAGATACCAATTACAAATTAATGGTTAATGAACTGAACTGTATTTGTATTTAATTGCATTCCTTTCATAGTACAAAGTACACACAAAATTGTAATTCAGGACTTGCTACACATAACTTGCTTTATATTTTCAATTCATACAGTTTTATATTCACCATAAAATCTATTGATTTTGATAGAAGATTATGCTGTTACTTTTAATATTTTATCAGTAAGACTGAATTAGAGAAAGTGTGCCAAACAGTACATATATATATATACTCTATTTGCATGTAATGTCAATTATAAAAAATGAACAAATGAGCAAGTGAAAAATTTGACTCAATTAAAACACAAAATGATATAAAATATCCTATACTTTGAATGTTCTTTAGTAAATGAATGAATGAATTACTGCTGTTGTTAAACAAATTGAAATTAGTTTATCAGTACCGGTAATTTACTGCTGGTGGTACCTAAATGTAATTTAGTATATTAGTGAATAACTGGTCGGTATCTATATGTAATTTAGTATATTTAAAATTTAGTGAATAACTGTGGTTGATACGTAAATGTTATATAGTATATACATGAATAACTGCTGGTGGTGTCCAAATGTGATTTAGTATATCGGTGAATAACTGTGTTTGCTACATGTATATGTATGTTTTCATCAATCGTTGCTTTGATTAGTTCTTTAGTTCATATGTGGTACAAAAAATATGTTTTTTTAAGATGTCAGCATGGTCACAGAGTGATGTATTTTCCATCATAATGTGCGAGAGGACAGATAGATGTTTGCTCATTTTAAAATGGCTCAATCAGTATCAGATCTCGATCATCTAGAGCTTACCATGCAGTGTGTAAAACCTCACACTTGTCTGTTTTTTGTGTAAATGCAAGATAAATTATATTTAATAAAGAAATATTTATACCTAAGCTTTTGAATTTTTTCTCACACAATTAAAGAAGACAGGGATGAAATTAGCATTGGTTGAAATTTTGATAGACATTAAGATCAATTCTATGTAAGAATCAATGATTTATAAAAGGGTCTGGCCACGCATAGTCACCAATTTTCCTTATATTTCATACATAGACACACCTAGGTGTAAAACGCAAAAAACCACTAGAAGTTGGTTGCTGGGGGTAACCGTTGCCATGGTAATCGAGGCTAAAGAGGGGAAAATAGCAAAACTTACCTACTTTGAAGCCATATTAGAAGGTTTTGCCCACTAATGTAAACTATCAAAGACATAAAACAGCCTTTGTCCTATTTTCAATTATTTAGTTATATAAGAAAATTAATGGAGAAACCAATACTTTTAAAATGTTACCATGGAAACCGTTACAAATTTTTAAAATCAGTTTTCTGCGTTTTTTTAATAAATCCAAATGGGAGACTGTTAAATTTTTACATCCATATCAATGTCCATGCAATATATATATTTTATCATAAAATTTGACATCCGTTGCTATGGCAACAAGGTCAAAAATTGAGAAAAACTGAGAAACTGTAGATTATTTTGATATGCTTTCATTCCTGATTTTAGAATTTATTTGCAATTGTTTTAGTTGGAACTTGTAAAATATATCTAAATTTTCATTTTACACCACAAAAACCTTTGTTATGCAACAGAGAAGTGTAGTTGCTATGGAAAATTAAGTTGCGTAAAAAATCACACAGAAATTCTTACTTTTTGAAAAGTCCATAGCAAAGGCAGTTATTTTTAGAAAATTTCAGATTTTTTTCAAGTGTCATAAAAGTTGAGGACATACTTTATTTTTTCTCACCATTTGATTTTATATTTTTATTCATTATAAGTGAATAAAATCCATTTAAAGATGCCTAATAATATTATAAATTTCCTTATTTTTAAGCTTGTTACCATAGCAACGGTTCTCAATTATATATATACATTTTTAATTGCACAAAGATAATAGTGTTTACCAAAAAAATCCAAGATTTGCACTTTTTATTCAAATTAGATGAAGAAAACACATTTTAAAATTTATGTTTAGTAACCATGGAAACGCTCTAAAAATATGCGTTTCATGAATTTTTGTCTTTCTTTTGAAAAATGACAACTATATTTAATAATATATTCTACCCTGGAAACCCTAAGTTCTGCACATTGCTCACAATATGTTCTCAAATAAGCATTAAAATGCCATTTTTACATCTTTACCCTCGGTTACCATGACAACGGGACCACATAGCAACAAACAAATGGTGTTAGGCTTTTTTACTCACCAAAGTCTATCAAATTGTGAAGTATGAAGAAAATCCGTGACTATGCGTGGCCACCGAATTTTGATTCTTACATAGAATTGGTCTTTAATATTTTTATAAGTCTAGACATTAATGTTCCACCAATGTTTAAAATTATGATCTTCACCCTTGAAGATCACCCCAGGCTCTTTCCCTGGCAGGAGTTAACCTGCCAGTTCCAGGGGTTGGTCAAGGCACCAAATGTAACAGGATGGGAGAATTTATGATGGACCAGACCAGGATTTGAACCTGGTTCCCCTGGATCTCTAGTCAGGGGCTCGACAACTGAGCTGTCTGACGCACCATAAATCACTGGGGATGAAAATCAGGAGATTACTCCCTATTTCAAGACAACGAATGCATCCAAGCTTTTTCCACTGTTTTGTTTTACATTACATGCAATCAAATCATTCATGGCAACACACATTTTACTTCATTATTTTTGTAATAACTGAGATTCAGTACCAGACTTATAAGCCATGTAATGTCATGATAACCTATCCATTAAAACGCAATACAACATACCGGTATAAGCATGCATAACATTCACAGTCTCAGTTTGGGTATTCAGGAAATTTTTGCAGAAGACCTAGAAACTTGTTTGTTGGGGGTGGGGATGCATTTAGGTTACCATATGAATTAATGAGTTGAAAATTTCTAGGACCCCACTTACACTACTCAACATGATTACTCAGTAACATTTCCTACAATTCAGTTCTCAAAAATATTGGTTAAAAACATCACATATCTGACAATAAAAAGATGGATTTCATTTTTATTTGATGTCAATTTAAGATAATTTTAATAAAAAATACAAAGCTACATCAACAACTGTAACACACATCATTTCTTTTCATCAGCTTCATCTGTTGGTTTACTTATTTTCTTTTTCATTTCTTGATATAAGTTTACGTAAGTATTTTTCAATTCCTTCATTAAAACTTTCAGATTCTCGTTGTCCAGTCTGTTGTATTCTTTTGGATTTTCGTACAGAAGTTTTAGAGGTGGGTGATTGATTCCATAAAAACTATACAGAGACTGGGTGTAAAACACTGAAAGAAAACAAAAATAAAACTGCTTCAATCTACACACAAATCTAAGCAATGGCAATTTAAATAATACAGCAAATAAGATAATACATGTACATATAGAAGAAAGAAATTAATCCCTACCATAAAATAAATATTATACAAAAAATATTGTTTGGTTAAAATCATATTAACATAAAATATGTAAACCTTAATTTGCATATGTCATGTCAAAACATTGTCAACATATGCAAAAAAATTATTTCTTTTTGCATCATATATACCGGTACATCAATTTGACTTTTCACTGCTTTTGTACTTCTCCAGTACATTTCATCCTTTGGAATAACTGATGGAATTAAGTTATTAAAATAGTATGTACAGTAGTACTTTCCAACTACTTAATTGGCATATGAAATAGTGAAACAAGCATTTAAATAAAACAACTTTTAATATAGAATGTCATTCTTCTCTCTAGAGGAGATATTCATTAGTCAAATCTGTACTTACCTAATCCTACTATGCCTAATGATATTGAAGAGCGGACCCGATGCTCAACAATGCGAGATTTAAACGTGTTTGTGAGAGGAAATATGAAGCATCCTATGGCTGTCACAAGCATTGTCATACTGTGTAACTGTCTCTTGTGCTGTTTGTTCTTTTCAAGTTCATCCTGGGTTTGTGTTTCTTCAGTTTGATCTTTTATTTTGCTGTCAATGACATCTGGTTTGGGAATGGTTGAAGTCTTTTTTTGTGATTCACATGCAGCACACTTAATATTAAACAGTCTGTAGATGGCATTCATTTTTCAATTATTTGATACTACACCATCTATCTGAAATGAAGATTAATTTTTTTAATGTATCTGCCAACATGAAATCTAAAAATCTTTTAGACTGATAGGTTAACTAAAACATCTGCTCTTAAATATACCACTGTTATCATGGTTATGAAAGATGCAATAATCACCATTTATTTTTTATCACCTTCTTACTCTTAGCATGGTGTAATTCTTTTGGGGCTAGGGACCTATGGGCTCTATTGTGCAGATTCATAATTTCTAAATTCAATCAAACTCAAACCATGTGCGCCAGTTTTGGACTTTCTAGTTTAAGTCATTTAGAATATAACGTTATATGTTTAATTTTAAAATTAAAACCAACCATAATTTTACCACGATCATTTGAAAATCATTTTGGAAACAAATAAAAAGGATTTCTATTGCTTACCGATATGTTACGTTTGGCTTGGCTTATTAAAATCCATCGCAAATCAGTACCGGTGAGAAGTTGGAAGTAGTTATAGTCAATAGTTACTGTAGTAGCATGGAAATGTCACATCTACTCGAATTTCCTCTAAATTTGTACTCCGAGCCCGACTATTGCCTTTATAGGTAAATTTTATTTTTCTTTGAATATTAATTAAAATTGTGTATAATATTTATCATACAGGTAAATTGTTTCCGACTGAAAATCTTCTCAAACTGAAAAATAACAATAATACAGATAATCAGTCTTAAGACTTGAAGTACGAGTTTTACTACTATTACGTTTGTCATTTCGAATTTCCTCGCATTTCTGAAAGTTTTTCCTCGAATATGATTTTCGAGTAATATCATAATTACAATATACCTTGGGTATATTGTCACAATATAACGCACTGTCATTTAACACATACTATTTGACGACAGGTGCTAGATCACCATAGTTTCCGGCGCACTGTATATGTATACAATATCATTGTTTTTCCCCTTTTGATTATATATTTCATGAAAACCAACATTTTTCAAAGAGTTGTTAAAAACTCACAACTTGATTTGTTTTGAAGTATCTTATCGATAAATTCAGATTTTTATTAATGTTTTTGGTAAAATTAAGATCGTTCCTCCAACATTTTGTTCCTAAACAATCCCAATGTAAAGACTTTCAAATGGTTAAAATATATATCTGATCATGTTGACCTTTTTCAGTTGTGAATTGATGTTGCTGTTGCGTATCTGATCATGTTGACCTTTTTCAGTTGTGAATTGATGTTGCTGTTTTGTGCTTTTTGTAGGGTCTAAAATGGGGAAGATATATGATTTGCTAATAGAACCTTTCGTAAACATTGTCGAAAAAAGACGTTCACAGAGGGAGGTGGCATTAAGAGAGGGCAGACCACCAACAGATGCGCTGGCGGTCAATCAGGGAAACAGAGCGACCCCTGCAGTATTGACTCAGCGAGACGAGGCAACCTCAGAGGAGCTGTCTCGAAAGGAGGAGGAAGAATGCCTCACCTGTAAAGTAATCGCCATCTCTACCTTGATGATGTATGGGACTGCCATCATACTTATTCCCACCACTGAGAAATACAAACAAAGCATGAAAAAATACCTTGCAAACAAAAACTATGTACTGTTGATATTTGCAGTTCATTCTTTCGTTGGAAGTGGTAAGTGGTAATTCAATGCATATTTGCCAATGTGCATGTGCGGTTCCAGAATTTTTTTTCAGGGGATTCAATTTTGCGTACCGGGGGAGGGAATGTCCTGATATGGATAATTTTGTTTGGAAGGAAGGGGGTTTCTAGGCCTAACGTTATGTTTGGTAATTGTAATTGTGAATTTGATAAGGCCGAATCCTCTCGCTAGGTCTGCTCATGTGTACATTGCCAGTACAAATGCTTCTGGATTCATTTTGTGGTAAGATTATAAATTTCCTTTTTGTTTTTTAGGTTGTTTTGCAGGTGCTGTTTACCAAGGTTATAAACTATCAGAAATGCTAGCTCGTCGGAAAAGTGTGGAGGAATAACCCTGTTTTGACTGCATAACTATTTTACAAGTGTATTTATCTGGCGTACTTCTCTTTTTGAAGTTCATTTTTTTTTTGGTATGCAAGTGATTGTTGCTTTTAAAATAACAAACGATGTAAGAAGATTTGACCCTGTCGTTTTTTGTACCGCTGCACAACTTTATGTATCATTTTGTATGCATTCTAAAATGCATTTATGTCAATATGTTTTATTACTAAGATATATTAAAGACAGACAAAATTAATCATTTGTTGAGATATTTCTTAGACAACGTACATTTGTCTACAGTGCCTGCTATGTTAATATATGCATGTTCAAGAGAATTTGATTTTTCAAAGAGACATAACTTGTATTGATGTCGCACAACAGAAAATGTATAATGCATATATACAAGACACGAGTCATTAGAAAGCTAGCCTATGGCATCGTGGATATTTCTAAAGAGTCTACATACACATGTATTTACATTTACATTTTTCTGACACCTTACATAGTTAGACATAGTTATACAAGTATTACGTTATTGGTTGATTCCCCATAAAATATTTTTCATACAATTAAGTAGTAAAATAAAACCAACGTTTTCTACAATATCAGCGATATGCACTAAAGTATTCACACTGTTCTTTATTAATTATCATTTAGCAAAGTCGTGATTTATTCCGTTATCATATCCCAAAAAAATTACAAGAAAATGAATAAAGAAGAATGGCAAACGTGTCATGTCAACATCTGTTGTGTAATATTACACGTTACATGTAAGTGTCTGCTACAGCTCGTCGTGAAAGTGTCCGTGCATTTGCTGGTACATCTTCTCTATCTTGGGACTGGCGAAACTGAGTTGGACTTTATAACTGGGTTTCTCCTTCACGCGTCTCTCCGCGCCAAACAGCGAATTTGCGACTTTCATAGCGGTTTTCATGTCAAAGCTGTACAGTTCTTCCCAGCTCAGGACTCGGTCTCGGTTCCGGTCCACTAGCCTAAAAAACTGTATACAGACAAAAAACTTTCATTATAGATTTGGCATCGAGCAATATTAATTACTTTGGGAGAGGGGTTCTCATCTATTTTTCAGATTGAGAAACGCAATTTCTTGATATGGTATATATCATTTCAGTGGTTCTCTCAGCTTACCCACCCTGACATAGTCCCCGTCCTGACGTGGATTAGCTTTGATCAGTGTTTCAATATCTGACGCCAGCACTTCGTCCTGACCAGCAAACTTCTGAAGCATGTTCATCCTATCGGTCAAGAAAAAAAAAGTATTCAGGAATATTATTTTGAAGACATATACTCAGTAGTACATGTACGCATATGCATACACTTATATATATACATGTAGCTCAAATACAAAGATTGATTGACATGGACTGATGCGATATACCGATAGGCTTAAACCAAAATCCGAATAGTACTGAAAAGAGTGTAAGCAAAAATGAAAAATTACAAAATGAAGTAATTTCACACAAATCAGGGAACAGCAATTAAATTCTTTCAAAGAAGCCTTCAAAATATCGTAGTAATGTACGAAATGGTAGAGTTTTAAAAACTTTTGTATTATACAATAAGATATTCAAGCTAATGCAGCAATACGCAAAGTGGACCAACAAATGCCGTGTCATTTGCCATGGTTACCTGGCCGTCTCCAGCTTGGTTAGAAGTGTAACTGATGACAAGTTTCGAACTCTGTCTATACTCTGAACCCGAGGACAGCCCGACACATTGAAGTAGGGTGGGTGGAGGAAGCGGTAACTGATGGCCAGCGTTCTGTGGTTCCCGCTCCTTGTGTGGTGGTACCACCTATTGTATGATAACGATAGAACAATGACCAAACCAAACTCTCCTGTCGGTACGTTTATAATATGACTTAATGACACGAGCATTGATCGACTATTCTCACACCTTATAATATACCATCAACTTAATATTTCGCATTTTAAGTTAGGGTTTTCCTTTATTGCATGTCCATGTAAAAGCCAATTCCAATCGTGAAAAACATTTTTCCCCAAAGAGAAAAACAATTCACAATTGAAATGCAGAGAAACAGGCCGCTACGGCATCGTACTCGCCATGACATTAAATATTTTAAAAATACCGGACGTTATTCTTTTTATCAGTTGTTTATAACATTGTTTTATGGTTGTTAATTTATTGTAAAATAAATGTTGTTTGACCATAAGATAAAAAGTTCAAAATTTAATCTTCCTCAAAACCATTCCCTCCAAAATATTTACGGAATCATGGACAAAGGTACTACCAGTATTCTATTAGTACCAAACATCACAGCATATTGACAAACATGTATGTATACATGTACACATTTAAGATGAATCTTCTAAGTATATTATTTACTCTTTGGGCACGTAGATGCAGTCACCGGGTTTTAGACTGGACCTCCACCACGGTAGACTTTGGAACTCTGGGAACCGGAACATGTCCACCTGCTCCACATCCACTTCACTGTACGCCCCGGCCTTGTTCCAATGTCGCTTCTCCACCAATCCAGACTGGCTCTGTTCGAATAACCGAATCAATATCGTTAATTCAGCAAAAAAAAAACCCCCAAACTTTCCTATTTCAGTCTTGTTGAAACAACATCCTTGGCATATATTCTTTGAACATGTTTCTAGCAATTTAAAAAAAATGAAATTGAATATTTTCACTGAAATAATAAAATATCAAATACAGAAGGTTTTTAATGAAAAAAATATTGATTAAAGTTAAGCTGTCGACATCTTACACTGTCAACTAGATAAAAGTCCTTGGTCCCATCCAGTAAACAATAGAAGCTGTCAAAGACGTCCTTGTGGAGAACAGTCTGAATGCCACCGCTGCTCATCCACAGAATCACGCGCTGGAGCACGCGCTCAAACGTACACCGCAAACAAAACGGAATGCTAACGTTTCCTAGAAAAAGACGTGAAAACGAAACGTACAAATAAAACAGAGCAAGCAGCATGTGCAAAGCTTCCTTTTACAACCATGTACAATGAAGAATACTTTAATTTTGACCTTAACATTCGAACATTGTTCAATTCCAATCTATTCCGTGTTGAATTCGTTAGGGACTTATTCTTAACTTTGTTGCTTAGGCGTTATCAGTGACAAGCGTTGATGCTTTTTGTGAAAGTTGTCAGAAATGTTACTACAAACAATGGCCAATATAGCTGAATCAAAAAGGCACATTATGTTACTTGTGTCGGTTGACGCATGTAGCATCTGCTATTATACAAAAAAATTGACAACAAATGCACTAGTTTGTAAAGTCATACAAACCAAATTGTGTTTTTTTTTGTATTGCATTGTTTTTTGCCTTTGTTATTGTTGTAAAGGTTAAACACAAGCTTACCTTGCATGCTTTTTGGAACATCTTGAAACATGTAGATATCTTTGAAATTGTAGTCGTATATAAAGTCCTCCATTCTGTAATAACGGTACGAGTTGTCCATATCCTCTTTCTTCCCATATTCGGCGTACATAATTTCTCGGGCAAAAGTAGTGCTGTATTACATAGATAAGTAATAATCATTATTAACATACATGTAAATATTGAGTGTTTGTCCCCTCCAATAATTCTGATAATCAACATGTAAAATATTGCATTGGTAATATTTTGTATAGTTTTTCGTAAAAGTTTTGTTTACTTGAATAAAGGATTGTTTATCATGTTTAAACAGTCAGACAAACGAAAAATGCTTCGTCGTAATCAGGCTTGTGGTAGTGTTCGATCACAAGACGTTGCAGGGTCGAATACCTCGTCTTGCAGTTTCGTATTAAGTCAGGATATGTAAACCGTCTCTAATCTTCCATTAGGAAAACCCAAGAAAAATCAAAATGTTAAAAATTGTTCCTTCTCAAGCGTCTGTTTTCGAAGCAATTGAACAAGTATTTTCCGAATGATGGAACATTTGACTTATTTTAGGAATAAGGAATCATTTTTCGACTTTTATCGGCCAATCATTACAGTCGGAACCGTGATCAAATAAAGCCGGAAAGGCTTTACGATACATGTACATGTATCTACTGTAATGATCAATAACATGAAAGTCAAAGAATGATTAATTATCACTGATATTTACATCATTTCCAAATAGTGTATGTACAGTAAAATTATTGACATTCATCCATTAATTTTTTTCATTCAAACACGTTTGTGCCTATTTTTCAAGTACATTACCACGCGGGGCAAAGCGCTGTTCAACCTGCCCACTTTAGGCAATGTGCCAATCATGTAATTATTGAAAAATAAAAAAGACGAACATTTGACTCGTAATTTTAGTACAGATAAAGACACTGGCAAATGTAAATACTTATTTAGAGTTCTTGTTAATGACTATGAGTCTAATATTCTTAGTGACTGAGTGAGTCGACTTTTAAATTTATTGATTTGAGTCTCGTTAAAGAAAAGAACCCGCTGTTGCCATACACCATTCACCTTTGACCCATTCAGAAATGTAGAAAATACGTCGTAACGTGTAGAAATTCTTTAGAAGAAATTTTATTGCATCCGCATTACCACTTAAGTTTTGTAACTAAAGCTAGAAAGGGTCTAAATTTTAAATTTCCAAAAGCCACCTTACAATGTTGAAATGACAAAATGACACATCGATTTAGTACATTAGATGTATCTATTCAAAAGTTATCTTTCTTTGCCCATATATATTCTTAAGTTGCGGTAATCTTATATCCGGTAATTTCCTGAATGATGATTTGTTAAGGGTCGTTCTCGAAGAAATTTGATGACATATATGTATGCTGAATATTTTCGAATAAATGTATGACAACAAAACACGACTGTCCCAAAAAAAAGGGATCCATCTTTTTATACCTTTGAAGAGACAAAATCTGACAAAAACTGTTAACATTTATAAACTTTTTTAAAAACGATTGTATACACCTATATGACAATTAATAATTAACCTACTTTAAATATGCGTCTGTCCAAAGACCATACGCTGGCATATTTTGGGGAGTGAGAACTTGGCGGAATTTGACTGGAATTCTTGGAGCCACATATATTACGTAGAAGTCCTCAGAAGTCGGAAACTTGTCGAGTGTTTCAACCTCCCCCTCGGCTGGTTGGTGCGATCCAAAATACTGCAGGTGCCCTCTGGGTTTCTGTCGCGCCGCATACCCAAGGGATAAAGCAGTTGCAAGGACAGCACTGTACAATAGAAAGTGTCTCTTCATGGCATTAACTGTCAAGGATCCAAGACGGGCGCATGAAGCAGACAAAAAAGTCTATAATAGATTACGTTCATTTAAAAGTATGCAAGAACTGTTGGCATTTGTCTAAGAAATCGATGCTTGTACAAAGAAAGTTGTAAGTGAATTTTTATCGATTGCTACAGAGACCCATTTTTAATTCCACTCGTAAACTTGTTAAAAAGCCACGTAATAAACAACCCTAACCGATTAATTAATGGGAAAAGTGCAACTGGCTTGTTGGAACTAGAACCACGAACGACTGAGTCAAAATTAAATCTTAGAGAATTTAGTCTACAAAATAAGAGAATTTAGTTTACAAAATAAGAGAATTTAGTGTATAATTAAGAGAATTTAGTCTATAAAATAAGAGAATTAGTCTATAACTTAAGAGAATTTAATCTGTATCGAACCATAATTTAGTCTATGTTATACGAGGTACTTTGCAAAGCACAATAATCATCAAGTTATATTTTATTGTAGTTAATCTATTCATAATGATAACATAAAAACACAATAAGGTGTCATTCTAAAAGAAATATGACAAAAGAAGATGAAATAGTAGTGATATTCATGCTGTATTATGAAATATGAGTTTAAAATTGCACCGGAAATGAGCAATGATAGTCTCTCTCAGACGCTTGTAGAAGCCAGTGGGTTTAACTTTGATGTCATAGTACAAGCATCCATCAAACTGTTTTCCCTGCTATAATCACCGGAGTATAAAGAGGAGGACATTTATCAATCTGCTCATATCAATTTCGTATTGATCATCTTATGTTATTATCGTCCTCGCCGCTTGTGGCTTCATTGAATTCATTTGAGATGCTGCCAGGATCCGAATTAATATGAAAACCATACTTGGATCGATTAATAAGTATTCCCAACAAATGAAATTTAGAGTATTATGATACACATGGCTGCTAAATTTCACTCACCGACTGTGATATATTGGTTGTATACTGACTTTATTGGTAGAGATTGCTCTGACGATGTTCAAAGAAATATGGAATTACAAAAGTCTTACTATATATAGTACTTTGATTTTTTCATTCCTATGAAGTATACCCCCTTTAAACCTTGTATTTTACCACCTTTATTTGCTGAAGTTGGAAATCTAAAATACCGGTAAACCGATTGAGAATTTCTTTTAATAATTTTTTAAATACATGTACTAGTATAATGGGAAAATCTCTGTAGCAATTGTAATTTGAACATTCATTAATATAATAAAAGCCAAATTATTCCAATTTATTTTGTTAAAATGGCTACTTAATATGTAGTTTACAAGCATGTACATGTACAACCTTTTAAATGATCTATATAAAGTTATATCAATCGTGGAATCTTCGGGCATTTACCTTGGATGATAAGTTTTGAGAGATCGCCCAAAATACTTGCCCGTGTGGATTTCGTCAAATGATCAATTATTCCAAAGAGTCGTGATCATCTGCTGGACTCGCATCTATTCGTAACAAAATAATGTTGCTTATGTTTAGAATTTGTACTTATTTTAACTCATGTCAAATGCACCCCTCCCCACAATATAATTGATTTCAGGGTGTCTTTTCTTAGATAATTATGCTGATGCTCTTGTTACAGTTCTTTTGCGCTACATACCATGATGTTGGGGCCCATGAGGGTCGCCCTAAGCCCACCCCCTCCGGTGGGGGGGGGGGGGGGGAGAACAACCCTGATGAAAAACAATGGATGCAGCCCGGAGGTTTTGGATTCTAGATATTTTGTTTGCCATAAATAGTCTTTTAAGTAGCCTTTTTTCAAAATTATTTTTTTTCATAATCAATAGTTAGAGATAATACAATTTGAAACGTATAAGGTCTGTGGAATAAACTTGAAGAAGTGAAGCAGGGTGTTCTATATTTTGATCCCTCTATATTAGTCTAAGTGAAAATGTTCTACAAAAGGCGACAGATTTGCAATGCAAAGAATCTTAACATATTTACTCACCAGCCAAATAGCATAAAGAGGGGGGATGGGGGGGGGGGGGGGGGTCGTCGTAGATTCAGATATAGAAAAACAAATTGTGAAGGAACTGTCTCCTTCCCACCGAAATTTTAGACCTTGTTAATATATTTTAAAATTATATGGAAACTTAAGATTATATCAACATTTCAAGGTACTACTCCCCCTCTCTAAACGGGTTAGGATGTTGAAGATTGAAGAAGTTGTTTTTTTTTGCTTGTCAAGATTTCGGGTAGGTCTGCCCTTTACCACTTCCAAAACTGTTGCTATGTGCCTGTTCATTGCTGCTACAAAGGTAGGCAGGAAATGTCATTGGCTGAAAAACCATTCATTCATATAATTCAAAAATTGATGCTTACTTAGCAAAATTTATGTATCACGGCAACCATAAATATCTTATCCGGTTTCATGCAGTGTAGCAGTGACGGACTTTTTTTTTCAAAAGTATACTTGTGAAATTAGAATACATTGACTAATCGAAAACTACAGAATTCGTGATAAAAGTTACAAGGCTCATAAATGAAGCCTAAAAAAACATGTTAGATCAAGTTGAAATTGAAAAAAAAAGTGAGTAACGTCATACAAACTGACGACATCTCACAGATCAAAATATCATAAGGTGTCAAAGTTTTTAACTTTCAGGTGATAGATTAAATAATCCGAACAGTCTATCATATCTGTGAGTGAGAGCTATGTTTCACAAGGAGGCTTGATGGTCAACAAGTTTACCATCAATCTACCAAAATATAAATTATTATTTTTTAAAGAGGAAATCCATAAATTTTTCATGTTATAGTTAGGTATTTTTCTATATTTTTATATAGCACTCTTTTTTCAAAGGAGATTAAAAAGTAAAAAAAAATGGCCAAGACCATCCAGCCCTCTTAAAACTTTCAGACGAGGTACGCGGGCCGAGCTTCCTTAAATCCGCCACTGATTTGAATATTGTGTCCCTCGAACGCTATGTCTGTTAAAGTGTGCTTATACGTTCACATTCATATCTTTGGTCATTGACTTTAAACCAAAAACGGCTCTCTTTTGCTATCGTCAGGATAACGAGCAGATTTCATCTATGAATCTGCTGTTTTATTGTGTTATTCATGGGAAAAAACCCTAATCAGGTCCATCCTAGGCCTGTCATTTGATATCGTTACATCAGAGCAGAGCAGCTGGTCTACTTCAATTGTATCGAACGCATCCTTGAATTGCTTCTAATTGACATTGAAGGCCATACCACCAAATGTTCAACTGCACGCAGTGTCATCTATAACTATGTTACGTGATGCGAAATACCGCTCATCCTCTGAAGTTTCATTAAGTATATTTTTTTTCAACCTTATACAATTTAACACTCAAGAAACTTAATTGTTTATCGAATTTAATATGTGAATGACAGGAAAATATTTAACAATGTATACAACGATTTCAGTACATGTCATGACATGAGTACAATTTGGAGCTCTATGTCCGAAATTGTGTAAGTTAAAGATACACACTCAACAGGTCTTGAGTAGAGAAAACAAGTTGGGTGATGTTGAGACTTGAAATGGAGTCTTGAACATTCGTAATCATTTACATATGCTCGTATAGTACTACAAAAATACTAGTACATACCAGAGAATATTTCCTCATCAAAAATTCATTAGAAATTCAATATATAAACACTATAACAGACCCGTGTAATTTCAAATTTGTCTTATGGCACAAGTCGATCTCTATTGAACAGAACAAACCTTAAATGGCAAAAACGAATTGTTTCTGTAAAAAATATTTCGCTCATGTTCCAAATACGATTTTAAATTAAGAATCAATCAAAAGTGTAAGGCAAAAGGGAACTATATTTTAAAATCGCTTCTTTTGAATTTATCACAAGAACGTCCCATGTAATCTGTTATTGCATTTGGCGTTGGCGCTTGGAGGCGCATCACTGCCCTAGGCCTGTTTGGACTTGATGACGTAATATGGTACTGGGGCCACACAGCAACTGAACTGTTGGTGCCGACACCATTTGGATTTCCATGTTTGGCAAAGTTTGTCCAATACACAAGGAGGTCGTTTTCCAAACTCATTTCTTCTGGTTTCAGAGGAAACACTTTGCGCACGTTTTGAAACAAATACGGGATATCTGCTCCATGGCATGCATTGTTTTGACAGTTGTTCAGAATGCCAGTACCATTCAAAAAAGACATTCCTTGATCGAACACATACAACCAGAGATTGTGATTTGAAAGGGCCAAGTCAGACGCGATCTGTCTCGTAGGGCAAGTGAAGAGGTAGTCCGTGGCGAGAGAAGACAAAGCTGCACGAGAATCTCGCGGATTCTTTGGAGAATATCTCGAGAGCCAAGTGAAAGCCTCGTTCTGATTGATCATCAAAAGGAGACCCGAGTAGGTCATCATATTAAGGGGTGTCGGGAACATATTGTACACGTACGTTAGTCCTTCATCAGCGGTTGTTCCAATAATTAGCGATTTATTTGCTATTAGCCCTTTTTCGATCGCTTTCAGGGGACTTACTGGTACTTCATCACCGTCATGATATGGCGACCATGGCATAAACTGCTGAAGCACATTGCCGAAGGATCTTGTTGAGGCCTGAGCATCGAGAATCTCCCTCGGTGATCTGGAGCGCATGCAAACAATGTCTCCGGGAGGGCAGTTGAGATTGCGACTGAACTCAACTCCTTGAGAGTATGCTTGTCGGAAAGATTTGAATGGAATGCTGAATGGACCACTCTGGATGATGGCCCTTTGGTACAGGCTGTCTGCCTTTCGGGATGACAAATGAATAAGTGCTGATAAGGCGCCAGCACTTTGTCCAAACAACGTAACCTGCAACAGAGGAACTTGAAATGACAATATACCTAATAATACGAATATTTAATAAAAACCATATACAATATAACTGAGGGCACGGGATGTGGTATTTTGCATCACGAGGCGTAAAATTGAGATCATCCGAACAGTGGGTGTAATTGATCAATTACTGCAATAAATTACATCACTGACACGTTCACTATGTCGAAAATCGTTAAGTATACACGGTTGAGTACAGAAGGTTTGATAAAGTAACAATCGAGGGATATTTGATTGAGTGCATGCAGTTCATTAACAAGATCGATTCCATGTCCAGAAGGAATCTAATTTGGTTCCTACTATCTGGAAGAACATTCATTACATAAATAACAGTAAATTAGTGTTAATCTGCTTAGCGAGCAAATGACGTCTAAATAGAGATCAACGAGCAGGCTTTTCTTGTTCAAGTTCTATGACAAGCCCTAAATAAAACTGCGGGAAAATCCTCCTTTATTTGATATACGATCTATGTAGTCTCATCACTAAACGCTGTCAATTTAATTCTGGATTTTGAATAATAAACTTTTTTTACACGTTTCCACGAACTAACAAATGTTGTAATTAAAACAGTATACTATGTAATTTGAAAGAGTTACACACATTCAGAAAAAGCTGGCGTATTAACAGTATCTATGTGTCCCAATTGAAATCTTAAAAAAGATGAGTTTACCGGATAATAGAGAGAGAGTAGAGCTGTAAAAATTAAATCAAAACGTATTTCCATTTTGCATTGTACATGCAAAATGTTATATATTTAAAAACATACAAGAAAAAAACCCCGATTTTCTCTACCGCAATCGTGTATATTCTTTAATAAATCTGCAATATACATGAGATAATTATAAACTTTGGATCAACGTACGTTTTTAGGATTTCCTCCGAATTTTTCAATATTCTTATTCACCCACTCCAAGGCCAAACGCTGGTCTTTGATTCCGTAATTTCCGGTAGCTGAATTTGAGCCAGTTCCAGTGACTAAAAACCCCAGAGCCCCTGAAATGACGAATAGTTCTTCAGTAAAAGGGTGAAAAACAATCAAAATACGTGTTTTCTAACTAAAATAATTGTATAAATGATTAAATTCTAGTGGTAACGAAAACGCAAAGGCAGCTCAAGCAGTTATGATTTCTTGCAGTGAATCATTTACATTCCTTAAATAACTTGTCAGAGGCGGATCCAGCAATTTTGAAAAGGGGGGGGGGGGTTCCAATTGATGAAAATCAATACGTGCAAAATACATTATTTGTCAATAAACAAGGCCTTTTGAACGTTTTCCGTGCGTAAATTTAATGAACATTCATCTCATCAATATCTATTTCAAATCTATTTTAATATCAGAGTGCATTGCATTATTGAGCGTTTTGGTTTAGGTAAGGAAGATTTGCATAATTTCCAGTCTTACAAAAATCCAAGTCTCCAGCAATGAGAACGTGCGTCTATGCTTAATAGAAAGAAACACTAAGAAACCAAAAATAATTCAGACTTATTACGACAAGCTATTATAAAAATGAATTTTTAGTAAAAAAAAATTATGTCTTTGATGTTTAAATTCTGAACTATTTATTGACTTTGATTTCTATCGCTTGCCTTCTTAAATAAAGGTCTAAATGATAGGATATGACAAAAATGGGGATAGTTTTTCTGCTGAATAGACGGAACATGTGAAATACAATTGTACAAGCAATAGTCGTCCCAGGGAACTTGATGTGGCCTCTGTATGATGGATGCGCCACATCACTAGTACAGATGCGATCTTATTCAGGAAAGTTTTGAAAAGTTGTGCATTTTCATAATGGTTTATATATAAACCCCTTACACGGTATTTTGTAACATAATTTCCGATTCTTGGAAACAACACCAAAAAAGGGCTTTCTTTTGTGTTCCATGTGGGTATGAAGGTACGGTATAGCTAGCATTCGAGAAAAATAGCATAACTTGCATAAAATTAACTATAATCGATTTTTTAAAGAAATAGAGTATGCAATACATTGTAGATGTTATTATAAATCTGTGTTTTAGCGACACTGCTTAGTTAATTTTTTAAAAATTTTCCACATGTTTAGTCACAGATGTGAGCACCGGATGCTGATAGGAAGTACCTTTTTCGATAAAAAAAAATCGTTAGGGTTTTTTCATAAAAGAAATACATGTACATGTAAATTACGGTGCGTTGTAAAAAATTCTTTAAATTAGCAATTTTAAAAGCATTTATTTGAAATAATTACAGTATTTATATTATAAATGGGGACAATTACCTTTAAATAGGCATTACAAGTTTTAAAACGTTCAATTTCTAAAACGTTCAAACGAAATAACAGTACAATTAGGTCACGAAGAATGATCAATTCAAAAAGTTGAGAGTTAATTCATTATGAACGACAGTCATCGTGTGTGTTATGGATGGCCTTGATTTTATCATCAAAATCATAAAAGTCATTTTATAAAATCAAAGGCTTTTGTGTTAGACATGATTTAAAGAGAGAAGTTCGGGGATTTTCTATCTTAACTAACGATCAGAAGGATTTAATATGAATGACCTTCATCGCCAGAAATGGAAATAGAATAACGGATTTGTTCCGATATGATACAAAACCATTAATCGTCTTTTATTAATGAAGTTTATACTGAATTATCATGCAGTGTGGTATAATAAGTGATTTTGAAGGGAATAAGGGAATTACGAGATAAACATACGGAGTACATCAACTGCCATTTGTAGAAATCACATTTATTTAAATCTATTTGTACGGAGTATAAGAAATCCGATTATGTTCAAACAGAAACTGACAAACATAATTATGATCTAACCTGCTTTAAAAAAAGGAAAAATATCAGACTTTGAAAATACATGTACGTATACTCCGTGAATCTGTTAAAACTGCATTCAAACACATTTTTACCTAGCTGTGTTCGGTTCATCAAGTGACAACGTTAAAACCTTTACTTATAACAGATAATGGTTACATTGTGAAATTGTACCCTTTTACCCTTTTTATACTTATGAGGTTGACAGTGCGTGGATCGAAACCTTTATTCGGAGCACTGTCACTGCATGGACTGCATTAATCTTTGTATATGGAAGAATTTGCTGTTCCTTCTATTTAGTGTACTAATTGACAATAACGGCAAAATAATTTTACCGACAGACAGTTTGTGTGTGAGAGAGAGAGAGAGAGAGAGAGAGAGAGAGAGGGAGAGAGAGAGAGAGAGAGACTCATCCCTTCGATATATATCTTATTTAAATTAACCTATTTACAACCAAAATCCAAATTTCGCACAAATGACATTTTTCACTAGTATTCTTAACAAATCATAATAATAGCTTACCCTGCACGGTAATTTTTATCAGAACTCACGCTTTGTTCTGTCAATATATTAATATTGGTAAAATGTTATCTATAATACCCCTTAACTCTCTGTTTCGTTATTGATGCTTTTCAATAGAATCGATTCTCATTAACACGTCAGAGAAATAGATGAGTCAGTTTTGTCACTTCCTACGCAGATCTCAATCATTTATAACTTTTAAATGTAATAAACATAACAACAGTTTAATAACACGATTATTTTAATATCATCGACAGACACATTGTTACAATAAGCCTCTCTCTTCTTCGTCACCCGACAATCCCGACTTACCAATATGTCAAAGTTCTACATGTCAAGTCTGTCAAACGGGGATATTTTTAAATTTACAGGTAGATTGTACAAGTACATATTGTCATGCTGTTGTATTCCTAACCATCAAATACAGCTAATAATTACAATATGACACCTCGGTATTCAGGGCCCCTACCCCATTTGTTAGCTTATAAGATGGGGGATGGACCGGGGTATCCCTATTTAGCAGAAGTAAGCATAACCCTGTAAGCGTTAGATTTTTGTGTGTATTGCATCTTGAAAAATCTCTGAATATAGCTCTAATTTATCTTAATTTCATTTTCTGATTAAATGCCGTTGTACTATCTTGTTGATCTGGTTTCTCTTGATTGTGCATGTAATATAGAATAATTGGCAGATGTAATGTTCATCACAATGGCAAAATTTGGCAGCACATCGAAGACAACTGCATGACTCACAAATTGATATCCCACTTTCCTTGAACTCTGTCAGAAGTAAGAAACTGTATATTTAATTGTCACAGTGCTTTCATCGAAAATATCATTCCAGAAAATGAAAAGGTAATTATAAGTCGCCCCCGCTGTCTCGTTTAAAGTCTAGCGCATTCTCGTACAGAAGTCTCGCAGTGATACATGTAGGCAACAACAACAGGTGAGTGAAATATGTTGGTTCAAACAAGGTTCATCATTTGTACAGAGGTGGAAATTGGAAATTGCCAAGCAGACAGTTTAAGAACATACTAATACATGTTTATTAAAGTTTGAAGAAGTTCATTATTCTTTTTTACAGAAACTTGTCAACAACAGTCTGCCGCGGATCACAAAGATGTCTGACTAATAATTGTAACGTTAACGTCCAAACGTACATGTAGCACTGCTTTTATTCAGTTCATATTTTAATGTTATTTTTAATGTGCTCAGAAATATGTACATACGCCGATTTTAACATTAAACACTTTGATCGTCATTTGTATATACCCACCATTTCAAAACAATAGTCTCCATGATTTATGTTATGGACAGTACTCCCTTTGCGAATATAGTAAAAATAATACCATCAGAACTATTTTTAGTTTATAAGCATTATTCAAAAGATATGTTCTAAAGTATATGATTCTGTATATGGGCAATAAATCAATCAATTTATAAGAGAAATTCAAAATCATTAACTCTCAAACTAACGTGTCATTTTTATGTTTATAAATTTTAAAAGAAGTTCATCTCTTTAAATTTACATCTACCAAGTATAATTTCCTCTATTTCTTATGGAAAGTTATAGTTAATTCATAGCTGTATAGAAACAGCCAGACTGAAATCTACACGCCCCATTTATCGATTGGTCGAAATCTACAGCGGCTGAAAGTGACAGGACTGAAATTGACACGCCCTGTTTATCGATTGGTCTGAAGCTACAGCGACCTAAGTAAAATCACGGACTGCACGAAATATAATCATGATGATGCCAGACTCAAAGTCTCAGAGAAGATAATTGGCTGTTTCTTTTAGCTAACGCACTTATGTACATTAACAGTAATTTAGTGAATTTTACTAACTTTTCATAATCAATTTATTAATTAGTTTAAGAAATATGTAAATATAAACAATAAAATGCTTTATTTTATGATTCATGCGGGTTATGAAGGTAGCGATCATCGCAGGAAAAATTTACAGCGGGTTATGTATTTTTCCTATGTCGCTACCTTCATATCCAGAATGAATCACAAAAGAAAGCATTTTATTGTTTTAATGTTTGGCTATGTACATACAACGTTTAAGAGGGATCGATAGTCTTGACCATTTTTAGACTGTACAGATCTCCTTTATAAGAAGAGCTCTATATAAAGATTAAGAAAAATATCCAAATTTAAAAGATAAAATATTTGATTTTTTTTTTCACTAAATAAAAGTTTATAGCTAGACAAACCTTCTTTGATGATTCATGCAGGTTATGAAGGTAGTGATCTTTGCAGAAAAAAAACATAACCCGCTAACGCAGGTTATGTATTTTTCTGCAATGTCGCCACCTTCATACCCTGCATGAATCATCAAAGAAAGCATTTTATTGTTTAAATAAAGTAAGGCAAAGTATTAAGATGTACTACACTATGCTACATAGATGGAAAAGCAATGGTTACTAGTATGTTACATGTATGTGGTTAGCGTATTGATTCTGATCAGTTTTCGACGGGGTTTAAATAAGTATAAATGACAGCATTGTAATGATGTAAATTTTGTATTTACTGCCACCCGGTAAATTCAAAATTTACAACATGACAGCAAAATGACGGCATGGATAATTCTTTGAGATAAAAGAAATTACCAAGTGAATTTTCTGATAAAGCTCGTCACTTACCTAGTCTATAATTCACCGTTACAACTATGACATCACCCTTTCTCGCAAAAATCTCCGAGTTGTAGATGTCTGCGCCAGCTGTATAAGACTCGAACCCGCCGCCGTGTAGGAATACCATGACCGCTTTACCACTCCGAGGGGACGTGTTTAGGGGCATATACACATTCAGGTACAGACAATCTTCAGACATCTGTATTTACATGTAAAAGAAATCGCCTTGAATTAATCAGAGATTACCTTGCGGTAATTGGTTTTGACTCCGGGACATTTTTCCGTACATTTTTTCTTCAGAGAGTAAAACATGAGTATAGAATTTTCCTGATCATTCAAAATAACATCTTTTTCCATCTATTTACAACAGAACCTTTTAGTATGATTTTAGAATGAAGTGGATGAAAATGCCAAGGATAGCATATATATGTTTTAGATATAGAAAACTTTTATTTTTCTATATGATTGTATGTAAATCACTAGAAATGATTAACGACACCTACAATGAAAATTATAAATATATGAATGTGTGTGTATGTACGTGTGTTATTTATTCAAATACCTGTGGTAAACATAAGCCGATCGACTGCTTGGTGCCGCATGGCGTCTGCGGCTGTAGACACATTGGGCGCACGCGTCGTGCGTCCCATATAAAGTTCCAGCGAGCGGGAACCTTGGGATCCTCCCATCTAAGTTAAAAAGTCGCCATGGTATGAAAACAATTAAATTGAAGAGTAAAAACAAGAATTTATTTTAAAACAAACAAACAAACAAACATTTTAAAATTTAAATTGAAGAATAAAAAAAGTAATTCAAAAATAAACAAACAGACAAATAAATAAATTAATTAATAGTTGCAATATGATAATCAAAAACTTAGCCCGGGATCCATGACTTCAGAGATTAAAAAGAGGAACCATTGATTTATATTTTTAAGAAGCGTTTTCTCAACTATATAAAGATACATCTGAATATGATTTAAGGTGGTATGGGACATCTGTCAATATTTATGTGGATTGTACTACATCATAATAAAAAACATATTTCACCGGTTGTTACAATTATTTAACACAAAAAAAAAAATACGTTTAAAAAAAAATCAACAGATGATAATTTTAATATCCAACGCGGGATTCGAACTCAAGACTTACAGATTCGCAGTAGACTCTCTCTTTTTAAAATCTTTTCTATTTAGTGAATCCTCTTCTTGTATAAAAATTTTTTATTGATGTAGTGAACCTCTAAATAACGGCGCTACGCTGCTACATGTATATGGCGAAACTGGGAAAGAAATTATTTATAAAACTGCACCTGACTTTATTGTTTATATCGATAATAGATCGTCACAAAATGGAAATGTTCCATACCACCTTAGCAGCAGACATTATGCTTATTTCTGTTCTCTCCTTTAGTCAAAGTAAGTAATTATTGCTTTTGACAGAAGATACATACATGCATATTGCAATACAATACAATTTCTTTATTAGAAATCAATGGAATAAATAATGTAAGAAAAAATGTATAAAAAGTTGATAAGATTTTTAACTAAGAAAAAAATAAGGGGGGGGGGGGGAGAAAAAAGCAAAACGAAGACAAGAACAACTGAAAAACTTAGAGAGTAAAAAAGAAAAGAAGACAGTGAAAACAAAGATATATATTTATAGTCACAAAGCTTACTTGATCCTGTTTGCAATTGAATTTATTCACGTGAGCGTTTAAAACATGAATATTGTTTGTGTTGGCAAGTTGTTTAAAAATTATATGTATGTTTATACGGATACCAGTACAACGATAAGTTTAAGGAGGAAGTCACATTTATCTTAGGTATCTTAAAGGAATATCGCCTTGTCCTGATACAAGCAGACTGCTTCTGCAATACCTACTTACTGCAAGGTTCAGTTTATTATACAAATCACATCCACATTTAATATAAAAAATAACCCCAAAAACATTTTAAATCCGCACTTTGCATATCATATAAGCTTATTTATTGAATCAGTTGAGATGAGATGCAGATGTTGCCCTTTATTGTGTTTTTCCCTTTATCCAAGGACATCTCTAGGAAATGCCTGTTGTGTGTTTTTCTCTCTCCATATCTTGTCTACATCTCGGACTGGAGACTTCCCGACATGATCGTCATGAAATTGAATCAATTAATCTTACGTCAGATCCGATGTTAAGTCTGTTACCAATAATAAGGTAATCATAGGATATTACAGAATTATAGGTATTAACATTTTTTTCTAGCAATAGAATAAATTCAAGTGAATTTTGTACACTAGTTAGATAACCACTAAAGGAAAAGCATCAGACTTAATGATTTAATGTATTAAATCATAAAACACCCCAGCCAGTCCTACCGTTGAGCAACTGTTCGTAATTTTTAATAACAATTTTACATACCGTTTAGGAGGCTGTGCAAACGGAACTCCAAGGAATACAATAGCATCCCGAGTCACATTCCCTTGGATCCACCCGTGTGTGGTTTCAACAAATACGCATTCCACGCTTACACACAAGGAACAAAATATGACGGCTAAAACAATTTCTTTGAAACTTGCTTGCATGGCTCTTCAAACACGGGGGTTGGATCGTTATTGAGGATTTTGGAAGTGTACCTTGTCTTAAGCGTTAATGATTGACGTGCACCTGCCCGCAGGCAATGACGTCACACTTTGTCAGTAAACTATTGTTTTGGTGACTTGTAGTTATTTGTACGCATACGAGCTGTAAACGTCGTGTCAGTATGCAGAACATCCGAATTCTTCTATATTTGATCATTTATTTTGTTGTTTTTAGGACGGTGGGATTATGTTAAAAAACCTTCCTCAATCGAGTATTTTTTTGAACGCATATTCGTGAAATACAGAAAACAAGGCAATATATTGTACATTACCTATAATTGATATAATTTTTTAGAAGGGGGAGGACTTGTGTTTATTTACAGTAAAAAGCAAACTTTGATCAAAATTTATATATGTATCTCAAAATTAAACCTTGTAGGACGGCAGTATGATGTGATATATATATATATATATATATATATATATATATATATATATATATATATATATATATATATATATATATATATATATATATATATATATACCTTCCAAATATACATATGCCTTTGTATCCCAACGTCTTGAAGTAAAAGAGCCCCCGATTCTCCATTTATTTGATTGATACATGCACTGGAATGTCAGGACTTAAAGTGTTTACAGATTCAAACCATTCCCAAAATCAATCAAGGATTAAGAATGATAACAACAAACGCGTAAACATTTCGAACTAAGACGAGCTTAAAACTGGAGAATCTTTTCCATATTGTCATTGAACTAGTTAATACTGACATCAATCAAAATCTTGTAAAGTCTGGCTGCAGATGCTATTCTTGTTGCAAGGATCAGCCTTATTCCCTCTGTCGAGGTAAAGAGGGGATGCACTTTTAGTCCTTTAAAGTACGATTAATCGAAGACTGACAATTAAAGAATTAACTAACCCAACTTCTGGATGACAGATTATGGCCAGAGATCAGTTCGCCGAGAATAATAAATACAAAAGACTGTATAGCAGAGAAAAAGAACAATTAAGAGATGACAACAATGTCTCCAAGTCTTATGGATTCTTTTCCCACAATTCTAATGCGAACTGATAACAACTTAAAGGCTAGACGCACTTCAGTCTAACGCTGACTTCTCATTTGTAAGATTCTAGGGTTGAGTAGCAATAAAATTCACCGAAAACAATTTGTTAAGGAAGTTTCTCACACAGCCACAAATCCGAAATCTATGTACTGAACAATTCTGATTGATAATATTCAGCTACATAATATTAAACCTTTTATCAGACTTCAGTTTAAAGCCGGTAGACTAAATTTCACACTTGTTTACGTTTACGTTTTGTTAACGTTTATTTATTTGGTTTTGCAGTCTTTTTTGTTTGATTTTTTTTTTCGGGGGGGGGGGGGGGGGGGCGGCATATCGAACTTAACGTCACTGGCTACAAAAAGATGCATTGCAATATATTATATCAATTAACATCAGTGATTGAAATAACTTTATGCTATCAAATGAATTTAACCGTTAAATACGTGCGCATGCATTAAATATCAATGCAATTTTAATGCACACCGCATTTAATAAATATCTCAAGATTTCATGACAACAATTCACGATAACTGCGGAAAAATTTGTTCATTTGGGAATGAAATAGATTTTAAAATGTTCATGGATTTAAAATAAAATAATCGAAGTACCGGATTAAAATGGACGTTTCCGTTCTTTCCCTTGGCGGGAGGCCTCGTTTCCGGGCTTGTATATCAGAAGCGGCTTTCATATCTTCCTGCTAGTTTCAGATTTACTATTATTCAAAGAACATTTTTCAATGTTCGGGAATATCCAATCAATATCATAGATGTGATGCTTTTTTAAAATGAAGTGTTCCTGGCAGTATGGAACTACTAATTGCATTGAATTAGATAAACGAGATAAACAATATGCCCTTGGTCTGAATTTAATACGCCGTTATAAGGTTTCATAGACATGTATTTTAATTATTACAATACTTTCGTGTATAATACCTTATTTATTAAAAAACTGGTGGTGAATTTGCTGATTTGAACAGTATTCCTGATAATGAATACTATATTTAATGGAGAAGGGGGTGTTATACTATAACGAGAACTCAGGGAAATGTACTGTAAGGCATGCACATTAACAGATTGATCATTATGCTTGAATAAAATCTATGGGTTCATGTACAGGTAAGTTACCTGAAAGGAAATAACTTAATGATTGACAATAAAAAGCATTTGGGTGGAGAGTGTGTTGGTAGTTATATTCTATGCTTGTAAAAACGTGTATGTACTCCAATCCTCACAAAGAAACAAAAGTGAGAAAATACAACCAATCTTGTACCTTCACTGAATTATTAAAGATACCTTGATGTTTGGGCTCACATTTTTCTAATTTTATTTTTCCATTTTTACTTATCTTGTTTGCAATGAGTTATTATGTCAGAGAAATTGTAAATTCTTTATATTACAGTATTTTAAAAAAGTCGAGCTTTTTTTAAACATGACAACAAGAGATTTTAACCTCTGTATTTCACTTATTAACTTCGCTTCTAACATTCAAATTTTGAACAACTGCATTCAACATGTTGGGACTAATCGCCCAAATGGGACAGTGGACACCTTCCAAATATACACAGAAGTGTTCCTGGCGATTCGCAATTTGACCTTAAAACTTACCAGGCCAGTATCATAAGTTATTCGAATTTCTCTAGCACCGGCTGTCCTTTCCAGAATTTCAATCTACGCAAGCGCATTGAATTTGAAGTTTCATTCCCGGCCGCCAAAAGACATTCGGTTATACATGTATTATATGAAAGTAAAAACTTATATAGGTGAGCTAGCGCTGTAGCTATTTTTATACACATGGTGGAAAGTTCGAGATCAGCTAAATTATTTTGGAGATCTACGGAGACAGCCTAGCGTCTGATTGAACGATCAAATGCTTTGACCTAAAATTTTCCCGCTTGAATATCATTTCTTAGTTTTTACCAATCGTGGGTTTTCGTCAAAAGAAAAAGGAAAATAAGAAAACTAAAGAATTATATCAGTGTGGTACTGCATTAATTGTATCAATCGCTTCTTATCTTTCCGACATGCCCTGAAAACATGTCCTTTTTTTAATGGGCTTGTCGGAATGATCTAGGAAGGACTGAAGTATAACTGTTAGGAGAGCCAGGTTTGACCAGCTAATTTATGCAATCTTTGCATTATATGATCTAAGTTTTTCTTGTATTTTAAGTGCAAGACAATAAAAAAAAAATAAGATAAATAAAATAAAACCTTGAATCCCCTTCACCCAGTGATGCTTTGTGCCAAGTTTGGTTGAAATATGCCCAGTAGATGAAGATGAAGAAAATGTGAAAAGTTTACAACGACAACACCAACGACAAACAACGGACAAATTTTGATCAAAAAAGCTCACTTGGGCTTTCAGCTCAGGTGAGCTAAAAATTTAACGGTGAAATCAATAGTTTTGTGTTTCTCCGCATTTCATTAATTTTTTTCATTAACCAAAAATATTTTCAACTAAAAAATTTTTTCTTTGCGTTAGATATGGAAAATGTTATTATGTCTGTTATGTTCATCTTACGTCAAAGAAGTTTGTAAGTAGGAAATTTAAATTAAATATAACAAATAAAGAAAAATGAGCTGTACATTAGCAGCTAAAGTTTGCCATTGTTTATCTATTCTATAAGTAGACTACGCATATAGAAAGTAAACTAAGTCACCCGAAGATGGGGACTTGTCCGGTGTTTGTTCCGGGTTACGTTATAAATCATTTACCTATCTGTTTATCATTTAAATATTTTTTGAAAAGTAATTAATTCATTCCTGGTGTAATTTAAAAAGGAAATGTTCTTTGCGGAGGCCAAGCCAACTAACAGTTGATTGAAAAATGCAAGTGGCCTAAAGATATAAATGTCAGACACCTAAACCCACGGCATTTGAGAACATGAATCCTTGATATAAAAAAATCTGCAATTTTCCTACCGCTGCATGTTTTTCTACGATTGGTCGTTTGTTATCTATAGGTTTCCTTGGAGAATATAATGAATAAAATAGCGACAAAAGTTAGTCCAATGTTGCAGAGAGAATTATTATACCATGCTAGTCCTTGGCCTGGTTAGTTTTAACCGTTACATCAAAAAGATTCAACATATTAAACCGATCGCATCTGGTACATTAACCGATGATGGCAATAATATCAGGACTATTAGGAATATAAATGGTCAGCTAATGAAAGATTATTAAAAACGGAACTTGTTCCCAAAGGAGAAGCTCACACCCGATGTGATCAAAATGTACATCAAGGTGCTGAAAATCTCTCGGATAATGTAAAAAAATCCATCCGCATATTCATTATTTTAGCTCAATTATTTTGTCTGTTGAGTCATACTTTTGTTCAGTTGCCTTTCAGGTTTAATTTTCCACTCTTTTTAAATATTTGATTTTGGATAAAATATGTCGATGAACTTAATACTTTGTCAATGTACCAAAAATATGATTATGGCAAAAGTTAATCCTATATTTTGGTAATCATTTTTCATTTCTCATGCGAAATATCACATAGAGATAATAGAAAAAATCTTACTTAATAAATTTTAACATTATAACATAGATATGAAAAGACATATTTGCCGTCAAAGGGAACAAAACATTCACCATTTAAAATGTACATGTACCTTTAAAGGGACTTGGACACGATTTGAGCTCAAATTTTTCAAATTCTACTTTTCCATTCTTAATGTCTAGAATGGCCAGTAATGTAGTTTTTAATGCTGTCTCAAAATTTAAAAGTTAAATATCGAGTAACAATAAAGATATATAGGTTAGAATTCTTTGTTTTGTAAACAAGGTTCGAGTCCTGTTATTGTTTACATATATGTTTTATTTGTATCAGTTCTAATCTTACATTGTTTTTTGTTGTTGTAGACAATTATTTAGAAATACATTGAATCAGCTTATTTTGTTTATCAGAAGTTATTTTCTCAAAAAATGATTATTTCTTTACTGTACATTATTGGTAAACAAATACAATACTCGAGCTTTGTTTACATAAGAATGGCTTCTTTCCTCTATATCTTGAATGTTGTTTAATTCCGAACTTTCAAATCACTCAAAATGCAAAAAACAAACCATTTTATAAATAAAAATAACAAAAATTAATTTTGATCAAAAATCGTGTCTAGGTCCCTTTAATAGTCTATCTAGTTTAATATCTCCATCAAATGATACTGTGAAAAAGAACCGTATGTTACGTCAGATATCTTAAAACATGAACGTTCAGCCCTGGAACGGCTAAGATTTTGCATACTTCCTGGAAGCTGGTCGGTATAAAAATGATCCTTTATAAGAAGGGACGTGTGTTTTCTGTTCAAACTCTCTTTGTCGAAAAAGAAAAACCCTTCTTATTTGACTGTCAACTGTATGATAATCTAAGGAAAAATATTTCAATAGATTATTTAAATAAATGATCACCAAAATAATGATAATACTAGTATGGGTTATTTGTCCAAAGTATTACACCAAGAATACCAGATGAAATCGGCCAAATTTGTAGGTTCAACCTTTAACCCTAGAACAATTCCTCTGCATGTGTAAATTTATAAGATTTAATGAATAAAGTGAATTATGTCCAATGGGTCGGTTACAGCTTAATTTAATGTTAATTTTGTTTACAATATACGTTACAATGTATATAATGCACATTATTATACTTTCATGTTAAATACTGAAATCTGATTGGTTTAGACTCAGTTGATAATCCGTTCTATTACCCTCAGCGTTAGCAACACACTTGGCAACGGGTTACATAACAAATTGTTACATGCGCGTAAATGATGCGCGTACGGTTCGCCGTAGAATTCAACTCATTCCTATAGAAAAGGAGTTAATTTTTTTTTTAAATTTGACATTCAGTATAATAAAATAAATAGTGCCTGTTTGGGAGGAAAACAGTTGAAATCGACAACCCTCGAAAACCATTGTCAACCTCCGCTTCGCGTCGGTTGACTATGGTTTTCTCGGGGTGTCAATTTCAACTGTTACCCTCCCAAACAGGCACTATTTATATAATGTTACTATAATAAACTATTACTTACCTTAGGCTTTTGAGGGTTTTTTTGCTTGAGAATCAGGAAAGATGAACTATTTTTTTTATTTATATTTCACTTAATAGCCAAAATGTTTCCAATTTGATCACATTAACTGGTGTATGAAATTCAACATGATTAAACCATAGCGAGGAAGAGATTACTGCCTGTCATTGTCTCTATGTAAGATAACACAAGACACTTTATGATGTTGTACTTACCTAGTAGACTCGAGCAGCGGCTTTTGAAGAAGCGTTGGTCAATCTATAATCATAAATGCCACATCTTCATCGTAATCTACTACGCCTCACCTCTTTGTGTGATTTTGAAAAAGCAAAATTAAAATCCCCTGCATCATTCAGTGTATTTATATTTGGCAAGTTGAATTGTAATGTTAAAATAGAAATTGTCCAGGAAAAAAAATGGAAGAACAAAACCTTCTTGACATTTATCATCCGTCGAACGAGCCTAAAACCCTGCCCCTCTTCTTGCCAGCTCAAAAATGTAGTACATGTAAACTCATAAATTTATAAACAAATCATACGCTATAAGAACCAGGCGATTAATACTCTCAGTACTATGATTCAGACCTCTCTACTGCATGTTCCTGTTGCCTTCCTACATTCAGTTTATAGTACGTTCCTACTCGACTGCCTAGTGGCATAATAAATCAAAGTACTGATAGTACTGAAAAGCGCTAACCCAGCTTCTGTTTGTAAAAGATATATGTATATAACATTTTAGTTTCTGTATACGCAATATATTTCCTCATCACTGTGTGGTAGCCCCTGCAATGATGTATGTAAGCCCTGTACATCAAATTCACAGTAGCCCGTACTAGCCCGTACAGCTCCTGAAACTGGTTCCCTAACCAGTTTAAATGATGTAAACTTCTGCTAATAGGGGGCGGTTATTCGTTGTACCGGAAGTAGAAGTATAACGACAATAAAGCGCTAAGCTATGCTTAGCACTTTAATAAAAAGACAATGTAAAACGTTGTGGAAAATGCAGAAACGTGTAGTTCTAATAAAGAAAAAAAATAAATACTCAATCAAAATGAGATAACAAAAGTATGCAACGAATTCGAATGACTTTTGTGGAAAAAAATTATTCTGCATCAAAATATCTACATCCAAATGAGATTGTAAATATTTTCTACAACCGAATTTCTATCAAAGAAGACTTAGGATGGCTCTATACACCACTTTTTGATGACGCAGTACGCAAAAAAAGTAAATATGGAAGCATGCAATTCCGGCACTGGCTGTTTTAAACTGAGGCGTATGGGGACCGCTCTTTTGAAAAAAAAAAAATGTAAAATGAATAGATTTAATTTGATAATTTGAAAATTCATTATTTACAAGTTATGTGGTATGTGACACCTTCACATTGTGTCGTATCATTTATCAAAATAAACAATAAAATCAAGTATATTTTTTTTTATAATGGAGTTTCCTAATTAAACGCAAGGAATTAATATTCGAGTAAAATCGCGAGGAGCACCAATCGCGAATTTTAAAATCTCGCCATTATTATCTGAGAGTTTACAACTATAAGAAACAAGCATTCTGAGAGTATTGCATAAGCAATACACGTCCCCTACCGGTCGGTATTATTCTATGAAAGCTTTGAAGCATACATCTAATATTTCAAAACGGTTATAAACGAGATGTTATGCTTTAATCAGAAATAAAAGAACAGAGGAAATTCAAACTACATCATTGATATGGAAATGAAATTAAAAATGGGTAAAATAATCTTTATTTTATCTCATGTAATTTCGCCAAGTCCATTAAGTATTTGCTGGTAGAAATTTGTGAAAACAATGCACTGTTATGCAGAATATCATTTCTTACCGTCTTCTGTACCCCGAATAAAGACCAACCCAAAAACGAACCCGATTGTAATAATACAAAAACACTGTCGATTAAATTTACAACACAATGTTTGACACTATTTTACAGAACTTATTTGTTTGTTAGAAACAATAAAAGGAATGGTACAAGTAACGCACGATATCATTACTGACTATATACTTTCCCCGTTTATTCAATACACACCGAACTCGATAACGAACCCGAACATAAAAAAATTGGAATAAAAAAAAATTATCTCGAAAATTTGTCAACCAGACTACAAAAGTGTAAACTTGATCTGAAGTTTGACATTTTGAAGCTGTTCAGCAAATTTCATATTATTCCTCAAACGCATAAAGAAAAAAAGGTGTGGAAAACTGACGTTGGACAGACAGACATACAGACAGACGGACGGACAGACAGACGGACTGACGGACGCAGAGGAAAGCTATAGTCCCCTCCAGTGAAACCGGTAGGGGACTAATAAGGAGAAAGTTCCACGATCGCGATTTCATATTCTCGCGATTTGATACAAACCAGTGGGATCGCGGAATTAAGTACTCGCGTAATATAAGGAATTTACAGTAGATTCTTTTCCATCTCCGACATCTTACAACGTAGCGCAGTGGGTAAGTGGCATCACTACAAACCTGTAGGTCAAGAGTTCTCATCCCGTTGAGAACTATAAAATTTTTAACTTTCCAACATTTTCTAAAACATAATATTTAGGAAATTTTGTTCAACTCAGAATGAAAAGTCCCCAAGGTGTTTGGGCCTTGGGACTTGGGAACGATAACTCTTAACTGAGGAACTTTCATACCAAATAAAATTTGAAATACTTTTTGTGTTTATTTGCAATGATTTTCATTCAATTTTTTATGTCACATTTATTAAAATACATTTTCTTACAACATCAAGCAGCTTTTTCAGATGATTTGTCAACAGATAAGAAAATATGAAAAATTATGTTTTGGGGAAAAAAATTGCAATAATAACATTTTTGAATGTTAAGAAGTGTAATATTTATTTTTAGGTGTCCGAAGGATATATCCATCATATGACAAAAAGATTTCTCTCAATTTGTTTATAGTTCATTGTTAAAAAATTATTTTAAAAAACACGAAAAAACATTAAAAATTCTTTAAAAATACCTATAGTATCCCTATCATCATTCTAATATTTAATAAGTATATGTTTTTGTGGGCTTTTATTGAAAATTGGAATAAACTGTGGGTGTATAGAGCCATCTTAATACATTTTTACGATTGCCCGAATCTCTACATTAGACATAATAAAACAGATATCGGTCAACTAATGTTAAATAATTTTTGCCTTTTCTTCGTTCAGGTTTTTCTGCGTCTTCCCTGTCGTATAATGTATGTGTACTGAGTAGGATTTACTGTAAGGTAGTTTTATGAGATCGATCAAATTCCTTATTTACAGCACCGTTCTCTTGTAATCAGTTGATATAGCCTCTTGATAAGTTTTAAACAAGGATAACGGATTCATACCTTTTATATATTTATTACCTTAAGACTAGTTCCGAGATCACGTTCAACCTTGCAACAAAATCATGAGTTAAATCAAACAACAATTAAATCCTTCCAAATGTGTTTGCATATTTTCTTCTGTTTTACAAAGATCCAAAATTTAAGTACATTGATAAAAGCTGTTTCCCAACATCACGTCCGTGATCATTCTTTATGCAGATTGGTAACCATAAATGCAAAACTAATAAACATTAAATGTTTTGTAATAAAAGATAATAATTTTAAACTTGATCACGCTGTTTTTAAAACAATAAAATAATTAAGATATAGATTATCAAGGTTCATTCAGAGAAAAGATATTTTGCTATTCTAAACTTCAAATCACATTATAAAGTACGAAAACCCATTGAGCTCATTTTAGATTTTGCTGATTGAATCAAGAACAATACTTAGTACATGTAGTATCACTAAAACAATGAAGTCAATGATCTCAGATATACATTAGTTGTATGAAAGAAAATTATAATATAAAACCGATTTCTTTTATGTTGATAGTTAATTTGACTTTCTATTGTGAAGTTTAAAATAAAAAGTGTAGGATGGTCATAGTTTTAAAAAAAATAATGAAACATGAATATTGTAGAAAGAACTAAAATAATGTAGCAGAGTTAAATTATTTCTCTTACACATGTATAAAAACAAGCTTTCTGAGAGTAGTGCATATCAATATATCTTCACTAACTTTTGGAAAAATCGTCGATTTACGTGCTTAATAAGTGTGGAGAAAAATCGTTTAAAGGTTTTTTCTCTTAAAGGACAGAAGGTAAAATAAAATACGAGTCGTTTAAAATTCATTTCTTTATTATCATTTGGTTCATCCGGGTCCATTCGGTGTAATTGACGCATCGACATAACATGAGTAACCCGATTATGAATTAAAGAGTTTTAAAAAATCAATAACTTTAAAACCAGTGAATATAAGGTAACGCAAAAAATCAAACTCGATGAATTCTATGTACAATTGATCTGCAAAAGAACAACTTCCTTTCTTGAGAACTGTAGGAGGAGTTATCTGTACAATGATGGTTCCCTATATGCAATATTTTGCCAAAAAATAACTAAGTTCAAAAGCTAGTATTTTTTTCATAAATTATCAGAAATCAAAATCCTAGCAATATGCACACCTCTGATATATGTACAATTGATCTGCAAAAGAACAACTTCCTTTCTTGAGAACTGTAGGAGGAGTTATCTGTACAATGAGGGTACCCTATATGCAATATTTTGCCAAAAAATGACCAAGTTCAAAAGCTGGTATTTTTTTCATAAATTATCGGAAATCAAAATCCTAACAATATGCACACCTCTGATATATGTACAATTGATCTGCAAAAGAACAACTTCCTATCTTGAGAACTGTAGGAGGAGTTATCCGTACAATGAGGGTACCCTATATGCAATATTTTGCCAAAAAATGACTAAGTTCAAAAGCTGGTATTTTTTCGATAAATTATCAGAAATCAAAATCCTAGCAATATGCACACCTCTGATATATGTACAATTGATCTGCAAAAGAACAACTTTCTATCTTGAGAACTGTAGGAGGAGTTATCCGTACAATGAGGGTACCCTATATGCAACATTTTGCCAAAAAATGACTAAGTTCAAAAGCTGGTATTTTTTTCGATTAATTATTGGAAATCAAAATCCTAGCAATATGCACACCTCTGATATATGAACAATTGATCTGCAAAAGAACAACTTCCTTTCTTGAGAACTGTAGGAGGAGTTATCTGTACAATGAGGGTACCCTATACGCAATATTTTGCCAAAAAATGACTAAGTTCAAAAGCTGGTATTTTTTTCATAAATTATCGGAAACAAAATCCTAGCAATATGCACACCTCTGATATATGTACAATTGATCTGCAAAAGAACAACTTCCTATCTTGAGAACTGTAGGAGGAGTTATCCGTACAATGAGGGTACCCTTTTGGCAGCCGCCCGCCCGCCATTTTCACCATTTAAATAACCGGATTTACCGTTGGAAAACCCGGTTAATAAAAACTAAATTGCCTCACCGGTTTCACAGGTAGGGGACTTATTAAAATAACATTCTATTTCGAAAACAACCATCTATTTTTCTTAAGATGAAACACAATTTATAAGAAAGGAGAATATTTATCTCATGGATAGTTTCCTCAGTTTCCTAATACGAATTTATTAATTTTTGTCGTATATTTATATAACTCATATTGAATCATTTTGTATAATACGCAAATGAAATGTACACTGTTAAATTCTGTCAAGTTTCACATATGCGCTTACTAAAAGAAGCTGTACTTTTTAAAATAGTAATTTGCACTGGCATTGAAAACGTGGTTCCATTTGCTTTGTGACAGAATTCCTTATGTAAATTTAAAAATGGGTCGAACCACGTATAAAATATATTGAGCTGTTTTCATTTGATCGAGATAAACCATATAGCCGTAATGAAATGAGGAAAATTAATCTAGAAACCACGTTCAAAGATACCTTTTTCGATCATATTCCAGATAAAACTGAAAAAATGGACATGCGTCACAAATCCTTTATTAATATGAGGAATCGGACTAATTTATCAAAATGGCTTGTATTTGATAACATCAAAAGGTTATTAACTTAATTTGAAACAGAGTAGGCCAAACACCGATTTTTTAAAAAAGAAGAAGGAAATTTAAGGAAATTTCATTATCAGACAAAATAAATGAAACTTTAAGGGTTAGATCGAAAGTTCATTGTCTGATCTAAATTCGATTATCAAGTATTTTTTATTCATCACCTGTATTAATGTTCATTTCGTTTGATAGGTATGAAATGACAATTAACAATAATACAAAGTCCCATGTGAAATATACATGCATTCGTTTAAACAAAAGGGTGTCTTCTCTCTTAGATCATTTACCTTGGCCTGAAAAGATGTGATCATGGCAGAAAAACAGCATAACCCAGTGTATATTTCTCTGTTGCGACCAACACTTTTATAGACCATATGAAACACCAAATAAAAATAACTTTTTTCTCTCTAAATCAGTCATTTGATCTCATTAAGTTATTCCTATAAGGTGAGTAAAATTTCCTGAATTATTTTAAAGCTATTAAAAAGGCTTAGCTTCTCAAAGTTAGAGAATACGTATATTTGGACAAGAACAAATTTAATTTCAACTGGTTAATTGTGATTCATTTTGCCAGTAGAAATTATTAACACAACAACTTTTTATCGAAATAGTGGGGAAAATATAAAACAGATGTAAATTTAACATTTTTCTACCTTTTCTTGCCCCAGAAACCAAAAACCTTTTGTTTGTTCATTGAAAATTGAATTGAAAAACAAAATAAACTTTAACATTAAAATAAAACGTTTTCAGTCTAACATGCGATAGTAGCGGTTGTTTTTCGATGGTGTAAATATTTCAAAAGAAAATCTGCATCCTTCCAACCTACTCCTGACCTTATTGCGCCATATTGCGATTCTGATCGTGTATATTGTAAAGACGAAGTTTGAATTCATTAACATGGAATCGATTGACCAGACAGGCTATTGTCATGTTACAGACAGATTGATTAAGATGAATCATTGACCTAAAGGTACAAAAATATATGAATTGCAGTAAACTCTTAACAGAAACGGTATAAACTGAATCATCATCAAACCATATGAACTGGGAGGTAAAAGAGCAAACAGAACAATAAGGATTAATATATGGATAAAAATTTTTCTGAACAAGTTATTATATGTACAGTGTATTACATATATCATGCAGTTTGGATAAAATACAGTCATTATTACTGTTTATCCATTTAAAAAAAATTAATTCTCTGTCCTGACTTACCTCGGGTTCACAGAAAACTATAAGTATCTGCAAGCAAATGCCATGAGTAAGAATATAAATGTATGCTAAAACGAACGATTCAGGACAGGCTTAGGAAGAAATACAATGATTGCCTACAAATTAACGTCGGGGTGCGATACCTCCAGAAATATGCATTTGTAATAAATAACGGCCTGATCACGGAATTAACCCATTTACATTAGTGTGAAGACGAGACAGGAAAATCGCTGGGAGACTGATATTAAAAGTAGGACTAAAACAGACTTTCAAATATATTGCCATATTCAAAACATTTGCAATATATAGTTATATACCCATAGTTCGATGCAATGTAGACTTAATAAGAGACATCAAATTATTCCAGAGTGAGAGAGGCTACAATATCATTCATCAGGAGTAGAACACAAAGAAATACATTAAAGTAGATATTACTAATCTGTTAAATAATGTGACAATAATTCCTTTTTTCAGTTTTGCATATTTGTCTGTATTTTGATTGCGTTGAGAACGGAGGATACAAAAAGCATAACATTAATGTCCAGTCTTATTTTGGAATAGTTTATGAGATATTTAGGCAACAGATTATAAAAGGTAATGTATAAAAATTAAAAAAAAACAAACTTTGTTTGATTAGAATCATGAATTCTGATGTTCCTCAGGGTTAAGTTCTTGGTCCTTATTATATTTACTTAATGTAAATGATGATCAATTTGTAGACTTCATGCATAACCTGATCATAGTTTATTACACCAGAGTTCAAACAATATTTCTATCATATGACCTTCATCTGCTTAAGAAATGATAAAAATTGATATGATATCCTGATTTGTGTTTGATGATTGTGCTTTGGAATATGTTTCACAACACAAACATTTGGAAGTAACGTTATCTTCAAATTTAAATTGACCTAATCATATGCACAGCGTTATTAAAAATTTTTTTTAAAAAATTGGTCTACGTAAAAAGCATACGTTTTTTGTATCCAGAGATATTTTAGCACAAATGTATATAATTTTTGTAAGACCACTAGTAGGGTGTACTGTTTAAATGGTCTGTGTGTATACAATCTGACACTGATAAGCTAGAAAAGTTTCATAGCTTTAAGAAAAACTTTACATTTGGAAACAGGATCGGAACCATTAATACTAACGAGACGAGACCTTTATACCTTATCAATGTTGTTTAAAATTCATAGAAATCTTGTTCCTTCCTATCTAAAAGACATAACTCCTGGCATTCGAAACGTCATTTCCCGTTACAATACTAGAATTTCCTTAAATAATTATTTGCCCAGATGTATATTTAAAGTTTTTTTTAGCAAGTCATTTTAACCTAATACTATTCGTAAGTGGAATGTAAGTCAAAGGAAGCTACATTTACCTCATTAATAACACATAGAAAACTAAGGCACGATTGTATTCTTAATTTCTTTAGGCGTGTGAAAAAAATATTCATTAGCAAGGCAATGCCTTGTGTGTAATCTTTTAACGTTGATCTTTATGAGTATACTTAATGTACACTTAATACTTTAGGGTGATAAATCTGTCAAGAGATGATAAGAATGTGAAAATAATTAAAGCAGTTCACACCTTGATGTAGGAGTATGGAAGAATTACCCAGAGTAATCAAGTATAAAAGGTTTAATATTTTTATCAATTCGAAATAGTTCAATGTACAACGTATTTAATGTAGTTGCATTTTAAAGAGAATGCATTCTACTTAAACACAAGATTACAGAATTAAATATTTTATTTCTGTGTCATATATATATAATAATAATTATAAATTTTAATTTATTTGGCAGTAAGTGTAATATATAATGTATGCATTATAAAGAGGACAATCTGAGATACCACAGCTTGTGTGAATTTGGTCAATAAAATGTTAAATTCAATTCAATTATTTTGCTAGACAAAAATTTCTATTCTGTTCAGAGAGAGAGAGAGAGAGAGAGAGAGAGAGAGAGAGAGAGAGAGAGAGAGGCCGTTATGTATTATATGACTAAAGGTTCTTTCTGTAAAAACAACTACACCAGCGGCTTCCCAATATGGAACAGTAAAGGCCCATTTAACCACCACTATGTAGAGTTCTATGTTGGAAATTATGTATCTAATAACTTTTTCCTCATTTATTTCACATTACAGAACATTCCATTAACAGTATTCAAGTAATATGATATGTATCAAAACAATTACAACATATCAGCAAATTTCACAGTATTAATTCTAAACATTTGTATTTGTGAAATATTTACAAAGACTCAGTACATCAATATTCTATCTTATATTGTTTTTCAAATATAACACCAATGTATAATATGTCTTTGTTTTATTTTGAGAGCTACAACACATTTTATATTAAAAAGATCTTGTAGGCTGTGAAAGACACATTAGCATTCAAAAATCGTATTTTTGCATTTCGTTCAAAGTAAAAACCCAAAATAACATGGTTTTCTTAAATTAAGCTTTTGGCCATGCCCATTTTGTTTTTAAGGTTTAACTGACGAAAACCCAGTAATTTTTTTTCCAGACTGTATCTAAGATCGAAACCCTTTTCAAGGGCTTCAAACGTGAAAAGATTTTGGCTAAACATTGATTTCTACCAAGCTAATTCTTATCTTTTTACTGTTAACAGATCTGCCCGACCAAAGGATAATTTTCAAATGTGAAAAATGAGATTAATAAAAGAAATGACATCATTTGTTCTATGTTTTGCCAAAAGCAAATAAATAAGGATGTTCATAAAGCAGCAAAACAAGCTGACCTTGCAAATACACAGCCATTAAAGAAATTGATATGTTAAAATGCAAATCATATATTTTTAAAAAGTTAAAATATTCTTAACATTAAATTTCCTACAATATCGAGTTGGTTTGAGGGAAAATCTCCCACGTGTACCCGATTAAATGTATGGTATCTCTAAGTGTTGGTGTCGCTGTATTACAGTCATTCTTTTTTAGGACAATTGAAAATGGACAATGATTGACAAGTGCAAATACTAAATGAATGTCAATGAATGTCAACAGTTAAAATATTCTATCACTCTTTTTGAGATCTATGAGAAAAGAAAGAGGGCTTAAGGTGGAAAAATATGCTAAAAACAAGGAGCTTATACAAAAAAAAAATAATCTTAACCTTTGATTTTACCCTTGTATACTCCGAGTAAAGTAGACCAAAGGGAGAGAAATATGCCACTGACCAAAGAACAAGGACAAAGAAAAAATTTGTCCTTGTTCTTTGGTCCAGGAAAAAGGCCGAAGACCACTATACACCTTCTACCTACAGGCTCTAATGTATATGGGTAATGTTCGAATTGAAGTAAGGTACCTTAATGCACTGTATCCGCGAAGTTCATACCATGATGTTACTACCACTCTGTCGTGGTATAAAATATATAAAATTAAAAAAGAAAACCCTAGTGTATGCATATCTATTTGTATTATTTTAACCAAAGTTGTCAGATATAACCTATACGCCCCATGTTTTACTCACCCTACACTTTTCGCATTGACGTTAATAAGTCTACCCGTTTGAAAGTTCTTTCCATCAAAAATGCTTTTCTTGAGTAAGGGTATATTTTTGTATGTCTTTCGGGAGAGAGTAAACAATTGCAAAGATTTTAAATATTACCAAAGAAGACAGACTGAATGATCTTAACCTTTGATTTTACCCTTGTATACTCCGAGTAAAGTAGACCAAAGGGAGAGAAATATGCCACTGACCAAAGAACAAGGACAAAGAAAAAATTTGTCCTTGTTCTTTGGTCCAGGAAAAAGGCCGAAGACCACTATACACCTTCTACCTACAGGCTCTAATGTATATGGGTAATGTTCGAATTGAAGTAAGGTACCTTAATGCACTGTATCCGCGAAGTTCATACCATGATGTTACTACCACTCTGTCGTGGTATAAAATATATAAAATTAAAAAAGAAAACCCTAGTGTATGCATATCTATTTGTATTATTTTAACCAAAGTTGTCAGATATAACCTATACGCCCCATGTTTTACTCACCCTACACTTTTCGCATTGACGTTAATAAGTCTACCCGTTTGAAAGTTCTTTCCATCAAAAATGCTTTTCTTGAGTAAGGGTATATTTTTGTATGTCTTTCGGGAGAGAGTAAACAATTGCAAAGATTTTAAATATTACCAAAGAAGACAGACTGAATGGTATATACTTTCATGTTCCAATCTTTTACACTATACCCTGGTCCTGGGATCTGAGAATTGAAGACAAAATGGTTTCATATCATTCGGACAATTTGCTGACCGATGCAAATCTACTATCCTACTCGAAAAAGATGCTGTAAGAACTATTCATAAAGAAAAGTAAAGGAATTGCCTGAGGCCGCAATCTTGCAAAAAGGATTGTGGTGTTCAAAAGCTGTTAACAAATGAGGTGGAAGACATGTCTTCTTTTAAAGGTTTTCTTTACTCAACTTAGGAAATTAAGCAAGAAAAAAAATCGGTGAGTTGGTATGTAACTACCCGTGGGCTTCCGCCAATAAAACCACTATATTTAGAGAAATTTGATTTATAGTAAGTTCTTCATAATTTCTCGGTTCAAAGTCGCACTTACTGTCGGATTTTATTATTAAGTGAAATATCCATACCGGTTATTAAATTACGGTTGGAATCTATATGGAATTTATAGATTTTTTCTCCATTTATGGTGTCTTCTAACCAGAAGAAATGTTCGAAGGTAAAAACTTTCTTACGGATATTTTCAAGTTTTAAGAACACCTCGCATTTTCCACACTAAAATCCTATTCAATCGTCCATTCAAATAATGAAATAATTCAGTTATGTTCAAGCAAATCGACTGGATAGTGGAACTCTTCAATGGCAATGTATTAAACAAGTAATAGCATTCCCAAAAGCTTGCCTGACTAAACAAAATTATTCTTTGGAAGCATGTATCAATTAGTCTATCTTAAAAGAAATGAAGTTTTATTTTCGCCAATGTACATAAATCCATAAATGGAACGTGCAATTGAACGTAACAAGTTGCAAGGGGTATGTATTGACCCGTCTGTCAGTCAATCAATTCGTCGTACCTGTTTTTTTTTTGGTCGGCGCAGACATCCTAAACCACTACAATCAACTTTATAAAACTTTTTAGGTATTTAGGAGGGTAATGTCCAACTTAAAATATAACCTTTTTGTTTTAAGAATGAACAGTATTAGGTAAACGTGTTAACAATATACTGATTAATATTAATATATTTTTGAACTCTGTACAATAAAACCAGTCTTGCATGGATCTTTCTGTTGTTAACTTAATGGACAGTTTCAGTAATGTGCAAGGGGTTTATAAACCTTTGCTGTGAAAATTTCGTATTCATTCACTCTTCTATTAAGCAATACCATCTAGTTCTCTATTGGAGAGAGCATTTATTTTAACAATATTTAAGGAAAAGATGAACAGCATACATTGGCACTGTTCTGTGACAGTCTGGATATTGAGGGTGGGAATGATGTGCCAAGTTTTGATATGTTTCATTACGAAATCTTTGATGATAAGATTAGTTCTTTCTCTCACAGAAGGGACAGTTTGTGTAGTGTTACTTATTCCGGAAATATTATATCTGCGCTGTTTGTATTTTGTATTTTATGTTTGACCCACATGTTCCGGATAAGTTGTACAGTGTACATGCAACGGGTAGCCAAGCAGGTCTGCATTTATTTTCACATACTCATTTGTTTGACAAGCATTGGAGCACAATGGAGTAAGTAGAATTTGTAATATGTCTAATTTCTATGAATGCATATATATGTTTTCTGATTTGCAAGGCGATATTTTTATGCAGGTTTTGACTCTGTTTATCTGCCACCAGTGTGCTATTTATAGAATCACTCTTTAGCAATGTTTTGTGTATTCAAGCTTAATCAGGTTCATCATTAGACTTAACATTTTGTAACTTTTTATAGTATTTAGATTAAACACATTGACAGAAAACTGTAGGAAGAATTAAGTGCATTATGACAAGTACACATATGTGTATCAGCCTGTTGTTTACATTCGGAAACCGCGCGAACTCTTACGGAAAGGGGAGAACAACATTATGAAGACAAGAGGGAACACCATAAGGACAGAGTAGAAAAGGCTTGGACCAGATTTCAAGAAACGTTGAACCGAATTTCTAATTGTGGAATCAATGATGCTGATGACTTGGAGTTGGAGTTGCAACAGAACTACCAAGGTTATAATAAGACTTGTTTAGAGTTTTTTGATTTTCTGAAAAGAGAAAGAACAGAAGAAAGTATGAAAGAGTGGAGAATCTTTGAACAGTCGTGTGCAAACTGTGAAAGGATTTTCAAGGCTGCAATGACGCAGATAAAAATCATCAAAAATGTGGACGCAAAGTCAGTCGCCTCGTCATCTTCAAGGAAACTAAGAGCCACCATAAAATTGGAGGAAGTTCAAGCCAAATTGAAATTAGCAGAGGAAGAGGCATCAATTCAGAAGAAGAGAGCAGAAATAAAACACAAAAAGGAAGAGGAGCAACTTAACGCTGAGCTATTGGTTCTAAAACTGAAGAAAGAGGCAGTAGAAATTGAGGCGGAAGTTAAAGCTGCTTCTATCTATGATGAACATGAACGTCCTCCCTCTTTAGCTATTACTGTGGACCAAACTCGTACTGAGCGATATATCACTGAACATTTTTCCCATCAATCGGAGAATGTTATTCAGCCGAGGACTGTGAATCCAGTACGCATCCAGCACAATTCTGAAGATAGGACCGAGCCATATATCGCTGAACATTTTTCCCGTCAACCAGATAATGTTATTCAGCCGAGGACTGTGAACCCAGTACCCATCCAGAAAAATTCTGTATATAGAACAGTGCCTGTTGTTCACGAACATTCAGTCATTCCCAATCATGACAACAAAGTTACGTCAGAGTTGACTTCCTTCCTTCTAAAGAAAGACCTACTAATGACAAGACTTTCAACATTTGATGAAAAGCCAGAGAATTACTCTGCGTGGAAGACTAATTTCAGGAGCATCATGTTTGATCTACATGTGAGACCTTCTGAAGAAATGGATCTACTTATTCGCTGGCTGGGACCAGATTCAGCTAGACACGCTAAGACTATCAGATCATCACTAGGTTCTGATCCATCACAGGGAGTTAAGAGGATATGGGAACGTATGGACGAGCGGTTCGGTGCCCCGGAAATGGTGGAGGCATCCATCAAGCTCAAACTTAATTCATTTCCAAGACTTGGGAACAAGGAGAATAAAAAGTTATATGAGTTAGTGGATATTATGATAGAGATTGAATCATTAATGGAAAATCCGCATTACTCCACATTACTATCATATTTCAACTCTTCCTCGGGAGTTTCTCCCATCATCCACAAGCTTTCTTTTAATCTACAGGAGAAATGGACGACGAGAGCGGCAAATTACAAAAGGCAGCACAACGTATCCTATCCACCCTTCTCCTTTGCATTGAATTTTGTACGTGAGTTGAGCAGAATTCGCAATGACCCCGCATTTTTTCACATAGAGACTCAAACAACTACAGGTAAACCATCTACCGCGTCACGTATGACTACAGACCAAAGATCAGTGATTGTCCGGAAGACAGATGTCCATACTAACACTTCAGGACCTCCAGACAAAGTGTGCCCGATACATTTATCAGATCATGCTTTAAACCACTGCAAGGAATTCTCAAGATGGGATATGAAAAAGCGCAAGGACTTGTTAAAGAAGAAGGGCATCTGTTTTAAGTGCTGTGCATCAAATAACCATCTGATGAAAAACTGCAAACAACCCATACAGTGTGAGAAATGTGACAGTGAACTACACCCAACAGCACTGCACGTTACGGAGTCCAATACTAGAAGAACAACATTCAACAGTTCAGAAACGGCAAACAATTATGGCGGGGAGGGAACAGAGGTATCCTCTAAATGTACTACACTCTGCGGCTTTGTTAACGGTGGACGCTCCTGTGCTAAGATCGTTCTAGCGAAGGTATTTCCCACTGATCGTCCGCAAGATGCTGTGACTGTGTATATGTGTTGCTTGACGACCAGAGCAATCACACCCTAGCGCGCTCTGAACTTTTGAACCTACTTGGGGTCACATCTGATCCTATCCCTTATAGACTTAAATCCTGTGCTGGAGTGACTGAGGCATCTGGGAGAAGAGCAGTTGGATTCTGTATTCAGTCTATGGACGGACTTGCTTATCACAAGCTGCCGCCCATTATAGAGTGTAATGACATTCCAGATAATGTGATGGAAATTCCTACCCCAGAGGTTGCCCGTGCTCATCCTCACTTACGACACATCGCCAATGAACTCCCCCCACTCCGCAAAGATGTCAGCATACAGCTCTTGATTGGTAGGGACTTGGTGGACGTACATCAGGTGCAAGGTCAAGTGACAGGACCCTCAGCATCTCCCTTCGCACAAAAACTGAGCCTTGGATGGGTGATAATTGGTGATGTTTGTTTGGATGGTCGTCACAAGCCGAGCGATCTCAGTGTTCTAAAGACTAACATTCAGCATGATGGTAGAGGGACAATATTTATTCCATGCCAAAACAGTCTTCATGTTAAGGTTCAAGGCCCTCCAAACAACGGATCTTCTCAGACCCTAGATTTTAAGGGGGATAGTGTGTTTTACACAGATAGACATGACAACAAGATTGGAAATTCAGTAGAGGATCGAGAGTTTCTATCAATGATGGATCAAACGTTTCATATGGACTCCAGGGGAAATTGGACGTCTCCCCTCCCCTTCAAGAACACGCGTCCAACCTTGACGAACAACAAGGCTCAAGTTTTCAGACGGGCCATCAACCTAGACAACAGTTTGAAGAGAAATCCTGAAAAACTAAAGCAGATGTGTGAATTCATGGAAAACATATTCAACACAGGAGCCGCAGAAAGGGCACCAGAGATACCAAATGGACACGAGTGCTGGTACATCCCAATATTTGCTGTGACACACCCAAAGAAACCTGGCAAGGTTCGTGCTGTGTTTGATTCCTCGATAGTACATCAGGGATGTTCACTTAACGATGCTCTTTTGTCTGGACCCAACTTAACCAATAACTTGCTCGGAATCTTGTTGCGATTTCGCAAGGATTCATGTGCCATAGCTGGTGACATCCAGCAGATGTTTTACCGTTTCTTTGTGCATGAGAGGGACAGAGACTACTTACGATTTTACTGGTACGAAGACAATGATCCACATCGTAAGATGATCGAGTATCGTATGACTGTCCACGTTTTTGGGAACAGACCTTCCCCTGCCGTGGCGACATACGGGTTAAGGCGTGCAGTACGAGATGCGGATACTGAGGTCGTTAGCTTTGTAAACCAGGACTTTTATGTTGATGATGCATTGACGTCTAGACCAACTCCTGTTGAAGTAATTGACCTGATGAGGCGAACTCAGAAGGCACTAGACGAAGAAGGTAAAATACGACTGCACAAGATCGTATCAAATGTACAAGAGGTATTGGATGCGTTCCCTCCAGATGACCTAGAAAAGGACATAAAGGATTTCTCAATTGGTGACGATGACAATTTGGTTCAGCACAGCCTAGGATTGGCCCGGAATTTGAGTTCTGACTGTTTCATCTTCCAGAAGCCAGATGCTGATGTCCCCTTTACTCGACGAGGAATCCTCTCCAAGGTCAATAGTATCTTTGACCCCATAGGCTTCCTGTATCCACTGACAATCTGTGGAAAGATGATTCTACGGGAGATGTGTACAAGAAATCCAAGCTGGGATGATCCTTTACCCGAAGAGCACAGAGATAGATGGGAGAGTTGGAGCATGTCTCTAGACCAGCTGAGCACTCTATGGATTCCCCGTATGTTTGTTCCAAGTTCGCTAAGCTTAGCCTCAGACCCACAAGTGCTGATATTCTCTGATGCATCCGAAACAGCGATTGCCGCCGCAGCTTACCTGAAGGTGAATCATTACATAGGATTCATAATGGGAAAGTCAAAGCTCGCTCCTTCAGCAGGACACAGTATTCCACGTTTGGAACTTTGTGGAGCCGTATTGGCAACAGAGATTGGAGAGTTTGTCTCAGATCATCTTTCTATCCCAACGTCCTCTATTAGGTCGTATTGGGGTACATTAAAAATAGAACAAGACGTTTTTACAATTATGTAAGCAATAGGATAGTACGTATTCATGCGGTGTCAACCCCTAGCCAGTGGAATTATGTACCTACTCACCTGAATCCAGCTGATGCAGCAATTAGGGGATCAGTTTCTGATATGAGAAATATGTTGGACACCTGGCTCAGAGCAGTTTTGTTCAAAGGACTTAACAGAGATTGGACCAGAAGTTGACTATCCACTTGTCAGTCCTGACGAAGACAAGGATATTCGACCAGAAGTGAGTGCATTTAAAGCAGACCTATCAGAAAATCTGACTCCAATGGAGGATCGTTTTGCAAAATTCTCTACATGGGACAGTCTTTTGTCTGCACTGTCTACCCTTCGCCATGTGTCTGCCTCCTACAGAGGTTCAAATGACTGTACAGGCTGGCACTTGTGCCAGAACACCAAACATGAATCTGAGCTCAAAGACATGGAGCACTTCATCCTTAGATGTGTGCAACGTCAGGCTCTTAAGGCTGAACTCGAAGCAATTGAAGGAAAACATAACCTACCTAGGAACAGTCGCATTCAAGATTTATCTCCATACATTGATGATGTTGGCCTGCTGAGAGTTGGAGGCCGTCTCAACAACTTGCAGGGCAGTGGACTTGCTTCGTTGAACCCTGTTATAGTTCCAAATGGACATGTTGCTACTCTACTGGTACGTTTCTTCCACAATAAAGTTTTCCACCAGGGAAGAGCAATTACTGAAGGCGCCGTGCGTTCTCATGGCTTTTGGATCCTTGGAGGAAAGAGACTTATTTCGTCCATTATCTATTCATGTGTTGTTTGCCGGAAACTCCGTAGAACACCCCAGGAGCAGAAGATGGCAGATCTTCCTTTGGATCGGCTCACCCCAGGACCCCCATTTACATCTGTAGGACTTGACGTATTTGGTCCATGGCCTGTGGTTACCAGAAAGACGCGTGGTGGGTCTGCTCAGAGCAAAAGATGGGCTGTGTTATTTTCTTGTCTAACCACACGTGCGGTTCACATCGAAGTTATAGAGGGCATGTCTAGCTCATGTTTCATCAATGCCCTACGACGCTTTGTAGCCTTGCGCGGACAAGTTAAACTCTTTCGCTCTGATAAGGGCACTAATTTTATTGGAGCTGTGAACGACCTCAATGTGAATGCGGTAAATGTCGAAGACAAGATGGTCCAGATCTACCTGAAGGATAACAGAGCAACCTGGTTGTTTAATGCTCCCCATGCATCTCACATGGGGGGTGTTTGGGAGCGGGCTATTGGCAGTGCTCGCAAGATCTTGGATTCTATGCTTCTTCAAGAAGGGCCTAAAGATCTGACACATGAGGTGCTAGTTACGCTTATGGCCGAAGTCTGTGCAATTTTCAACTCCCGCCTGATAGCGGCAATTGATACAGACCCATCGTCTCCTATGGTATTGAGTCCAAACATTTTACTGACCCAGAAGCAGGGAGAGATTGGAACAATCTCAGACCATTTGAGCATCAAAGATATGTACTTTGCAAGTTGGAAACATGTCCAGGTGTTATCTAATATGTTTTGGAAAAAGTGGCGTGCCACCTATTTGGAGAGTTTACAAAGGAGACGTAAATGGTGTTCTAGCAAACAGAATCTGAAGACCGGAGACATTGTTTTGTTGCGCGAGAAAGATGGTCATAGGAATATGTGGCCATTGGGGATAGTCGAGCGCCCAATTGAGAGCAACGACAAATTGGTCCGAAAGGCTGTCATCCGTGTTGTCAAGGATGGAAAGGTGACAACCTACACCAGACCTATTGCGGAGATGGTACTTCTTCTGGAATAGTGAATAGTGTACATGTATTTACGTTGTGTATCAGTTTCATTTTAATGATATACATGTATTTGTGTTAGTTCAATATCAGTTATTTGTTATATCAATATGATATAAGACGGGGAGTGTAGTGTTACTGATTCCGGAAATATTATATCTGCGCTGTTTGTATTTTGTATTTTATGTTTGACCCACATGTTCCGGATAAGTTGTACAGTGTACATGCAACCGGTAGCCAAGCAGGGCTGCATTTATTTTCACATACTCATTTGTTTGACAAGCATTGGAGCACACTGGAGTAAGTAGAATTTGTAATATGTCTAATTTCTATGAATGCATATATATGTTTTCTGATTTGCAAGGCGATATTTTTATGCAGGTTTTGACTTTGTTTATCTGCCACCAGTGTGCTATTTATAGAATCACTTTATAGCAATGTTTTGTGTATTCAAGCTTAATCAGGTTCATCATTAGACTTAACATTTTGTAACTTTTTATAGTATTTAGATTAAACACATTGACAGAAAACTGTAGGAAGAATTAAGTGCATTATGACAAGTACACAAGTGTATCAGCTTGTTGTTTGCATTCGGAAACCGCGCGAAAATGTAGTGCAAATGGCATGTTGTAAAATGTGGATTTTCCTTATCAAATAGATCAGGTTCATTTGTTTCACACCAAAATAGTCAAATATCTAGTCATGCAATCTTTCTTGTGTTGCACAGTACATCTGTATTTTTTTAGTTGTATTTTTGTATGTTAATGGACGCTTTGTTATGTTTTCAGATTTAACCACTCGTACACACATCAATAAAGGTTAAACTACTGCAATTGATCTTGCTCAGTTGTTGTGAAGGTCATAGGCAGCATAGTTTGAGTTTTATTCAACTTCACTTTACCTTCTTTGTTTTAAGAATGGACAGTATCAGGTAAACCTGTTGACAATGCTGATAAGTATATTTTTTAACTTTGAACAATTAAACTTTTTCCAGGGTGTAGTCCGGATGATCGAGAATTAACTTTTAGATATGTAAAGAATATGAATTTTATATAATGCAGTGAAACTTGTCTTAGTCTACGTTCTGAACATATCTGATGTGAATTGTGGTTACAAGTTATTAATATGATAAAATGCATTAAATTTGATTCGTGATTCTGAGAAATGGAGTAGATTATATTAAGAAGTTTTTAATGTTTCTTCGCGCTAATATGCAAGTTACTTTCTCATTCTCAATGTGTTAACATTAAAATTTATGTGTCCCTTTATTTGCAAATGTGATGCCTTTATTCTTGTTTCCAACCTACCTTTAGCCGTCCATTGAGTTAACAGTTTTACCTGTCTCTGTCCATTATTTTTAAGAATGGACTTCTAAAGGTATTAGCTTATTGGATTGTTTTTAAATTAAAAAGTATTTTAACTTAATTGTATAAAAGCCAAAAAGAAAAAAAAGGATTTTGTACACAAATATTCAATTTTTTTATTCTTGTTAATTGTATAACAGAATATGTAATAAAAATACATGTAATCACTTGCCAACAATCCTTAAATCAACATTTATAGACACCTATTAGGGTGGTGCTCGGTTTGACACATGTGAGCTCAATATTACCAAGTATAACATAAGGCACATATAAGGATAAAGAAAGGTCATTTATTAACTGAATAACTGACAAAGCAAATTATGCGACATGATATAATGTTAACTAACTAAATAAGAGTAACATTTGTAAGTGAACAATTTCACAAATTTTTTTTTCAATTAACATTACAAGTATGTTACATGTTATAAAAAAGGCTATAATCAAAAACATTTGTCAAAGATGGGGTAAGTGATTGGGGCAGATTAAAAACAGTAAGCTGTTTATGATCGTTGGCAAATGTGCCCCATCTTTTTACACAATTTTGTGTTACTTATACATACCTTGATATTGTATGAATGTGCTGTATGTAATTTGCTAGTCAAAGAAGTTGCAATTGTATATAATTGGTCTTTTTACGTAACACAGGATCTCTGAGTTTTGCATAATTGTTCATAAATTGTGCCATGACTTAATTTGTTTATTTTGCAGTAGTTATTCTATGTATTTTGGATTGTTTTATATTTCCTTAGATTGGTGTTACGTTGCTTATTAAAAATCTAGGAGGTGTATCTATCAGGTATCCATAAAACATTTTTATTTCAATAAAACATTTATGGATACTGTCCCCGTTTTTATATTCATATCTGGCGCCATATCTATAGATAGCTTGTCTGTTTATGTTAAATGCGCATGCACTATATCTTAGCGTCGCTCGCCATTTTGTTTGATTCACTGAAGAAGCATTTGGAAAAATTAAGTAACCACCACCCACCCCACCTCCTTCATCGGTCTATTTGTTACACCTTTTTACTTTCCTATGATGTATAAAACGTATCAAAATTGTTTACTTTTTGTTAGCGAATATGCGCTTTCTATTATATTTTGTAGTTTTCTAAATGTTTTGATATTTTATGTGGCAGATGTGCCCTAATCTTTCTACACAATTTTGTGTTACTTATATATACCTTGACATTGTATGTAATTTGCTAGTCAAAAAAGTTGTATATATTAAATGGTTCTTTATACGTAACACAGGATCTCCGAGTTTTGCATAATTGTTTTTAAATTGTGTCATGACTTAATTTGTTTATTTTGCATTAGTTATTGTGCATTATGCATTGTGGATTGTTTTATATTTGTCATTTATTTATAAAAATAAATGACCTTTTCTAATATTATTTTAAAATGGAAAGACTCTTAAATCTTTGGCAATACGTTATCTACGGACACGTGCCACAAGTATTAAGTCAACATGGCGGCTTCTTTACGTTTGAAAACGAAAGTACATATTTTGAATCTCAGGCTTTTCGTAAAACGCGTCACTGGTGACGAAGTGATAACTTTAAAATTTAGATTTTTAATCACTTGATGTATCAGGTGGTGATTTGTTGTCGTCTGCTGTTTAGCGTAAATTGTCAGATTAAAACAAGAACACCGATAAAGCAGTCCACCGAAATGCGAAATAAAATACCCTGCGGGGAAGTGATTTACTTAGTTAAGGAGATCAAGAATTTTTCTTTTTAAAACCACTGAACAAGTTATCTGTGAGCCAGTGCTCACTAGCGATACCGCCGCTCTGTTGTTAATATGCAAAATAACAAGAAGTCGGCATCCGATTGGTACAAAAATATATCCCACAATTTGGCACGCCTGAACAAATGCTGTGTTAAAATTTTAAGCATCTCCGATAAATAATTGCTGAGAAATCTTTGACGGAAATTTGTTTAAAAATTTAGGCTAAAAATAACCAAAGTCGTCATTGAACAGGAAGTTGACGTCCCATTGGTACAAAAAATATTCCACGATATGACACGCCTAATCAAATACTGAGCTAAAATTTTAAGCATCTGCGATAAATAGTTGCTGAGAAATTTTTGACGAAAATTTGTTTGAAAATTTAAGCTTAAAATAAACAAAGTCGTCATTTAACAGGACTTTGACGTCAATGATATGACATATCTAAACAAATTATGTGTGAAATTTTCAAGCAACTGCAATAAATAGTTGCTGAGAAAAATGCGACAGAAATTTTTGTTACGGACGGACAGACAGACAGACGCACATGGGTAAAGCAAGCTTTGTGTCAAATTTTACCTTCTAATCATTTCCAATAATACAAGACAAGGCACAGACAAGCATTTTTAAATAATCACCTTGAACTTGCCCAAATAAAATAGGGTCAAATTCATAAAACACCTTCAGGTCATATGCAATCGTTGTGTGAAGTTAGAACTTCCAATGTTTCTCCATAAGAAAGATATGGACAGGACACGAATTTTGGCATTTTCCTGTCAGGGACCTTGACCGAATGTCCTTGGGTATAGGTCATGACCCCCCCCCTCCCCCAGATCATAAACAATCTTGTGTGAAGTAAATAAAAACTTCCAATGTTTCTACATAAAAAAGATATAGACCGAACACGAATTTCTCTTTTTTCTCTCTTTTTCCTTGCCCAAATAACCTTGGGTAAAGGTTATGACACACCCACAGGTCATAAGCAATCTTTGTGTGAAGTAAGAACTTCCATTGTTTTGACTGATTTGAAAAATATTGACCGGACGGAAGGACAGACGGACAGGGTGATTCCTAAACTTCGTTTGCAGAGGTATAAATATATGGGTAGAAAAGGTCGAGAGCTTGGGATGAAGGTGAAAAATATCATTATAGATTTGATACGGAATGGCCATTCCCGTCACAAGATAAGCGATGTGTTGAACATTTCCAAATCAACAGCTATCGATGTGGCTAAAAAGTTTTATGACACAGGGATCGTGGAAAACAAACCAAGTAGGCGACCAGCGAAAATGTAAGAAAGAAATTACCGTGATTTGGAAAGGCTCGCGAAAACGCATCGACAGGAATTGCTGGGTGACATAACATTAAAGTATAATGAAAGCAAAACTAAAACTGTAAAAAAGCGGACTATTCAGCGTCAAAACATGATTGGAGAAGGTTTGTAAGTGAAGAGAAACTCGAAGTGAAGAAGTTTAACTGTCAAAAGTGACTTGCATGATGTAGAGAAAAATGCGATGGGCAGTTAAAAATAGCTGGAATAAAGTAGTATTTTCTAATGAGAGCAAAATAATGATTGGACATGACCAGCAAATTCATTTCTGGTGGAAGAGAAACGAAGGCTCGAGACCAGACCTTGTTCAACCCCGGACATCTCAAACCAGGTACAAAGTAATGATAGGGGGTTGCATCTCTTGGGATGGTATTGGGACGAATATACTGGTAAATGGGAACATAAATGTTGAAGAGTATCAGGACATTCTGGAGGAGAACCTGTGGCCAGTGATAGCTCGACATTTCCTGAGGGATGGATATTTCTTTCGGAACGACAATGCTCCCGTTCACCAGGCCAGGTCTTTCCAAGAATAATACACAGCTTGGAATGGTATAAACTACTTAAGTTGACCTGTACAGTTACCAAATTCTAACATTATAGAGAACTTTTGGTTACTGATAAAAAGGAAGCTTCAGGCAGGCAATCTAAGGGCGATCTCGCGAAGGAAATTCGGGGCATTTAGACAGGCATCACACCTGGCTAGGATCAGAACCTCTACAAGTCCATATCATGCAGAATATTAAATGTAATCGGACACAAAGAAATCTTTTGAAGGATTAAAAGTTAAGTTAACATAATGTTTGTTTGTTTTATTTTATTTCATTACAGCGAATGCTTGAAAATTGATAGTGTCGTTTTCAAATGTAAACAAGCCGCCATGTTGATCGAATACTAATGGCACATGTATAATTGCTTACCTTAGAGCAACGAAAACTGGTCAGTAGACTCATGAACAATAAATTATCAGTGGCTATATTAACACGGCCCGGTTTCGTGAAAAATATGGGTGAAAATATTTAGTGGATGTTAAATATGATACAAAATGCCCCCAAGATAAAAGATTAATCAATTTCTGTACAGTTCTGAAATACAGCATGAATATCATTCAGATGTCTTGACAACATAGATAGATCTTTAGATACATTACAAATGAGATAAATGAAATGACATATTTAAAAACCTCTTTATCAAGCAATACTCAATTCAGATTAGTTCTTTATTTTCTGTAGATTACAAATATGTTTGATCTTTCTTACATTGAAATAGAAATTGGACATTCGTTTTGCTTTGATCCATTCTGACTAGTATTTGTTTGTATGTAGACGGGAAGATTATCGTATTGTCTCTTAAACTAAACTTCTCTGTTTCATACGGAGTACCCGTAGTGTAAATAACTTCAAGCATGAAAAACATTATTTTGAAACACTGAGTATGTTATGGTGACATCTTTATATCAATTTCTCGGATAACATTGTGCTCTTTTTACCGCGATATGATCAACATTCTGGTCATTCTTGGCATACTTTTGTTTGATACTCAAAATGGGTAAAATTCAACAAGACAGTCTTAGAGTTACCGTTCTTGTCTAAATTCTATTTGAATTTGTAGGCATAGTGTAATGAATTACGTCAAAACTGTTTCATGGTCCTGATGCCAGATATCAGTGCATGTGTATAAAAAAATCTCGATACAATTTACCTAAAATGTAGGAGTGTTTCATTTTGGAAGAATACAAGACTTTCACAGACATTGTCCATATCCAATATCCATGACAACATTCTTTCAAACTTAATTTATTTATTTATGTTGTATTCTAAGACACGTGCTTATAAACGAGGATTGCTTTAACCAAATATCAAATATACGTTGGTTTGGCAACAGATAAAGGTTAATACCAGGCACTTAGCATCGTTTTTGAAAGTGGGGGGGGGGGGGGCAGACCCATCCAAAAAATCTTGACAAGCAGAAAAAAAAAGAAATTTAAAGTTTCCAAAAATCTTCAACATCCTAATCCGTGGGGGGCGGGGGTGGGGGAGGAGGGGGGGAACTCAATTCTTCCCTACCAAAATTTTTTTCCCTCCAAATCATGAAATTCCTAATCCGTGGGGGGGGGGGGGGGGATATTCAATTTGACTACTCATTTCCTTATTTTCATCTCAATATTTTACTAACTTCCAAAAAAGTGGGGGGCCAACTCCATTATAATTCATTTTATTATATGTAAATTTTATACAATTTGTTGCTGCGATAAAAAGGGGGGGGGGGGGGGGCAGGCCCCCCATGCCCCCCCCCCCCCCCCCCCCGATGCTACGTGCCTGAATACCGAATATAACCAACATTTCTTTCTTTATAGCAAAAATATCAAACAGCAAAACAAGAACTTCCTATCTTTAAAAATATAGGAGGAGTTATCCGGCATTTTCTACATTTCAATGACCAGATTTTTACCTTTGGAAAACCCGTTTAAAAATACCGTTGCATTTACCTTAAAGTCATTGTTATCATCGATGGTACATCACTGGTTGTCAGTGACTTGAAATTATTGAATGTAAAGACGTTTTAATATTGGATCAATTCCTTTCATTTTTCCATTTTTTTTTGTTTTTCTCTTTTTGTTTTCCGTCTTACGAAAGTCTTGCTTTCACTGCAATGTAAACAAGCATTCTGAAAGTATTGCATAAGCAATTCACGTCCCCTACCGGTTTGTGGAAATTGTGAAAACAATGCACTGTTATGCAGAATATCGAACCAGAACATTAAATAATTGGAATATAAAAAATTAATTTTCACAAAAATGTGTCAACCAGACGCTACAAAAGTGTAAACTTGATCTGTAGTTTGACATTTTGAAGCTGTTCAGCAAATTTCATATTATTCCTCAAACGCATAAAGAAAAAAAGTGTGGAAAACTGAAGTGGGACAGACAGACGGACGGACAGACGGACGCAGAGGAAAGCTATAGTCCCCTCCGGTGAAAACCGGTAGGGGACTAATAAGACATTCTCCGTTCACCTTTGTTGTTTGTAGAACATATGTATTTTGTGCTCAAACTATACTGGATTAAAGCTTTTTACATCTCTGTGTACAGTCATGAAGTATCTTAAGAAGATTTATTACAGTTGGTTCTGGATTGTACTTGATATCGCTTAAAACTACAAGATCTTCTCATCAGTAAAATAGGATTAACAAGATATCTGTGAGCCAATGCTCACTAGTGATACCCCCGCTCTGATGTGAATATGCAAAATAAGCAAAGTCGACATTTAACAGAAAGCTGGCATCCGATTGGTACAGAAATATATCCCACAATATGGCATGCCTAAACAAATAGTGTGTTAAAATTTCAAGCATCTGCGATAAACAGTTGCTGAGAAATCTTTGACGAAAATTTGTTTGAAAATTTTGGTTAAAAAATAAGCAAAGTCGTCATTGAACAGGAAGTTGACGCCCGATTGGTACAAAAATATATCCCACGATATGGCATGCATATACAAATATTGTGTAAAAATTTCAAGCATCTGCAATAGATATTTGCTGAGAAATCTTTGACAAAAATTTGTTTGAAAATTTTGGTTCAAAAATAAGCAAAGTCATCATTTAACAGGACGTTGACGTCCGATTGATACAAAAATATATCCCACAATATGGCATGCCTATATAAATAGTGTGTTAAAATTTCAAGCATCTGCGATAAAATAGTTGCTGAGAAATCTTTCACGGAAATGTTTGAAAATTTTGGCTAAAAATAAACAAAGTACTCATTAAACAGGAAGTTGACGTCAGATTGGTTCAAAAATATATCCCACGATATGGCATGCCTATACAAATACTGTGTAAAAATTTCAAGCATCTGCGATAAACAGTTGCTGAGAATTCTTTGACAAAAATTTGTTTGAAAATTTTTGCTAAAAATAAACAAAGTCGTCATTTAACAGGAAGTTGGCGTCCGATTAGTACAAAAATATATCCCACGATATGGCATGCCTTAACAAACACTGTGTTAAAATTTCAAGCATCTGCGATAAATAGTTGCTGAGATAAATGCGACAGAAGTTTTTGTTACGGACGGACAGACAGACAGACAGACAGACGGACAGACAGACGGACGGACAGACAGACAGACACACAAGGGTAAAACAGTATACCCCCTCTCGGGTATAAAAATATCAGTGAAAATTGTTGAATATGCCATAGTCCTTTATAGCTATTAAGTACATGATAAAGGACTAAAAAATCAATTAGTTTTCGACATCGATTTATATTATAAATCATTATAAAATCTCACTGTGGTTCCCTGAGCTACCCATTCACTTCATTATGAATCAACGTACTGAAGTACTGATGGGAGTTGATTTTATCGATTATCATTTATTTCTTGCGTGGCAATTAGTTTCTATAGTCTGTATTTAAATTACGCACTTTTTTATAATATGAATTTTAATTAGACTTTTCAGACAAGAATTTAGAGAATTCCCATATGAATTATGTTGTGTAATATTTAAAGATAGATATCAAACTATGTATTAGTAATCGAAACAATTCTAAAAATTGTATAGATCCAAGCACTATTGATATTGAACTCCAGTCTCGTTCAACCAGACGCTCAGCTGTCTCCGTTAATCTCCTACAAGCAAGAGAGTCTCTGTTTGTCGGAGATTTACGGAGACAGCCGAGCTTATGGTTGAACGAGACTATATTAAACTCTGGCGTCGGAATACATGAGACTACATAAATATCTCAATTGTTCGTATTATATAAAATTTTACTACTTTCAAACTGTTTATAGATAAGTTTCCTTGACAAACAATGTTTCAGCATACATTACATCGAATTTTTGTATTATATTCAAGAACTAAGACTTGTAAGCGGTGATGATTTGTGCTTAGGTCCAAACACTGTTTCACTTTCGGTTTGCCAGAGTGACTGCATAGGAGAGTTGATTAAAATCAACTCCATAAAACCACACAAGTAAACATTCTGGTCATTAATCTTTTGTTTTTGGGTGCGTTATGGTAAACATATTTATTGACCTGTTGATGTTTCTGTTTAAGGTAAACATATTTTGTTTTGGTAAAAAGAAAAATATACAATTCCATAATGATATATAAGTGTTAACAAATGACGCACCTCAACATGTCAATTACAAAATACGTTTTAAGCAAATATTTTTATTTTATTAAAGAACAACTCCCCCTTAACATTGGTGTTTATAGTATAATGGACTGTTGTGTGTGCAAATTGTCGTTAAATTAAACGCAGCTTGTGAATAATAAATGGCGGAGACCTCCCAGTGATGTTTTTAATTCATACTATTGAAATTAACTCTCAAAGACTTAGGATGGAATGCACTTTTATTAAAACAGCAAAGGAGATTGTACATGCAGGACAAGGGATTTGTATAGCACATATGATTATACCTGTACATGTACCTACAATCTGTAGGCAACCGAGAAACCAAAAAAAAAAAACCCGAAATACGGCACATTCATTAGATAAGGGCGACCTTTTTTCTGGAAATACTTAAACCAAATAATTCTTAAATTGTACTTAATGGTGTAAACACCCAACAGGCAATTTTCTTACATGATCACCTTTGTTAACCTTAAGTTTCAAAACTGTTTTTTTTTTCTAGACCCGCCAATGCACAAAAGTAATTGTCGTTTGGGCCTCTTTTGTCCCATCCTCTGTAGGTAACATCAGAGCATTTTACAATGCGCTAAAACAAAATGTCTGGAGATTATACGCCAATCGCGATTTAATGAATACATCTTAAGGTGGTATGAGATATCTGTATATCGATAATAATGTGGTAATAGTGTTTTATAATAAAAAAAAAACTTTTAACATTAAAGAACTGTCAAATATTACAATATTTGATCAAAAGTGTTTTAAAAATGTCTAGAAGCGGGATTCGACGTCATTACTTAAAAATTTGGAACTAACGCTCTCAGCATTTGCGCTACACTGTTAGATCACAATTATGGGGGAAAATGATATGGTGGTTTTCAATATCAGATTAAGCTTATGAGTTCTGTTTTTCTTGTCACTTCAGTTTTTCTATATAATTTTCGAGGACAAATGCATTACAGATCAATTTTTTTCTCCTCCTTTAAGAGCTATAAATAAACAAACTCAATAATGAAATATGCTCTAGATTAGCCCATCTCTGTTTTTTATTTGTTTTTTTTTTCGCATCTGCAGACGTGTTAATGCATGAAATGTGAAAATGAACGAAAAACTAACCCCCCCAAAAAACAAAAAAACAAGAAAAAAGAACAAGAGGCCCATAGGGCCACATCGCTCACCTGAGCAACAGTGACTTTACATGGGAGTTCAAAAGATATTGTGCCATATGGCCCCTCGGTAGAATAACAAAAAATAAATATTGTAAAGTATTCGAATTTTACACTTATTTTGCATTCACGTAATCTTTTGACATTGTACCTTTATGGAATACTATTTTTACCGAGAATAAAAACATCATACGCCAAATATAACACATTAGGTAGGGGTACACTGATAACTTAAATTCCAATTCCCGATTTTTCGCCCCCCCCCACTTTATAATATGAGAGCATATAGGTACATATTCTTCCTATACTACTTACTAGTCACATATTTATTATAATAGTTATTGTATTTGTTAAAAAAATTCTTATAATATGTAGATGTGAAGAAGAAAATTGTACCCCAATGCACTCAATTCCTCAAATGAGCCTTGTTTGCATAACGAAGAATTGTGAGCCCTGTATCTTGCTTAAAACTCAACGACTGGCACCCAAATTTCATTTAATCATTAGAAATGTATTCCTAAAGCATTGCAAATAATAAAAACAGAAAAATAAAATTTGATCAAAATCGTGACCATGCCCTTCAAGGGACATGATTTAAGAGTTTTCCGTTGTAATATTTTCTTAAGAATAGCGCACTGTAATTGTAAAGTCGGTAAACAGTGCAGAAACGAAGTATTCCTTTTAAAGAAATAATCGGCATGTGATATATACTGTCAGTGCTATGAAATAAGTTAATGTTATGCCGAAACTACAACATGCATCAAATAGCATAATTTGCAATGTTTTGTTGTTTTCCGAATACACATGTAGCTCAACTTTACTTTTATAGTAAGCGAGGCTAGAGTACTTCCCGATTAAAATTAAAGTATGATTGAATAATTATATGACTGTATATAATAGATGATTGAATAATTATGTCACTGTATAAAAGTTTAAATCTCAAGAAAAATGCATCAAAAATATGAAAATAATTTACACAAAGCTGTCACTGCATAGTTAACAAAGTAGTGCGAAGCGTAATGTGTGCGCAACTAGTAGATCGAATTCGCCGTATGCCTGATACTATACATGCAATCTTCATTTATATAGATCATAACTATTTTAGAAGTATGGACCCTTTAAATTCTGAGATAAAAGGTCAGGGCTATACATATACCTATAAGATACAACGTACAAATTTAGTGGTTAAAAGCAGGAGGCTAGAGTCGGTGAAATCTCTGATAATCTTACGGCTTTCACGTTTTCGTTGGAAACACATGCCTATGGTCCACGTATTGCAGTCCTTTTTTTAAAGGACAGAGCAACTTGTGCATTCTATTAAGAGGGGCACCAAGAGAGTAATTACAGCATATCATCCTTTATATTTTTTTTGGTACAAGTATTTAACGTTTAGCGAGAAATTTCTAATGATCAACCAAAATTTCATAGTCAATCGTAGAATTATAAGCAAGTTACAGAGCTCACAATTCTGCTAGGTTTTAGTCATATTTTGTTCACATGAGTTTATTACATTCAGCTTAAGATTTTTAACTTGGCATTTCCTATTAAAATGGAAAAAATGGCCTTTGATCTGTGTTCAATCATAGAATTGTGAGCAAAGCTCTGTATCTTGCTTATAATTTGAAGCTTAACCGTCAAATACGGTTAGTAAATAGAAATTGTAAACAATTAAACACAAGATACATGGACTATAACAAAAAAGCGCACAATTTATATTTTAAAATGAATCATATATATTCCTACATAGTTCTGTCAGCGATATTAATCTCTATTTAAACTGAATAAACTCGAGAAAATGCTAAGCATCTCATCAAAACACATTTACATTAGTCAACCATTACGGAAAAGATCATACCGAATTACCGGTAGAAAGAATTGTATTTTAGTACTTTGATAATACATAAGATTTTGCTTAATTTGTGCAGGTTAACAGTCAACTGTCTGATTTACCGAAGTCTCTTTTTGATTTGATACGTAAAAATTACAAAATACAGGCGATAATTCCCATGTTGCAAAGCATAAATAATGAAAACGAAACGAAAATCAAAATAATCTAACACCAACGTCATATGTGAAAACTGTCGACGCATTGAAATATTAAACCTCAATTTAAGGTCAGACGACACGTTTCTCAATTTTTTTGTAACTTTTTCCCGGAACTTGTTAATTGTTTACTACTACTTTGACAAGCTTTTTTGGGAAAAAATTAGGGTACCTTACCAGGCATTTCTGCAAAATGCTAGAGTATATAGTCAATTTCCTACATAATCTTCTTGAATTGCTGATATAAAAATAAATAAATATACAGCAGAGCGAAATTCACTGTAATGGAACTCTATCTCGGCAGGGGAAGGGCTTTGAACTCACGACCCCTAGAACCTATACGTTTCTGGCAATGAGCGGCCACGGTTCTAACCACTCGGCCATCTAGACATATAACCATATCCAAGTAAATTTTAATCATATTAAAAATAATTATAACATCAATATTTTTTATTTGAACTCTTTATAACGAGGATATACAAAAACGATTCTCGAGGAACGTGTCGTCTGACCTTAATTTACAAATCGGCATCAAGCAATGTATTTTGCATGTTTCAAAGATTCCCTTTGCACGCAATCTGTTCGTAACAAACAAATTTATCTTTGTCAGATCGAACCGTTTATCATACGTCATGGCTGCCTCGTTTTAGAAGTATGGAATTAAACATGAATTATTAAGTTTCTTCTTAAATAAGTTCACAAACCCGTAAAATGTCGACCCGGGTTTGCCTACCCATTTTACCAAATTGGAAATCAACAAACGTCAATAAATTCAAAAATACGGATTGTTCACAGCGAATACAAATATACCGGACTTTAACATCCTGAGAATTACATTGACTTTGGTTTATTACTATCGACGAAAATTGAAAAATCTCGATCTGCCCAGCTTTTATTTTGTCCCTACCCATTTTTCCAAGACTCGTATTGAATACCGAACCCGAAGCTTTAAACTGATTGAAACACGTCTTTCCTTTATTATTATTTTCGTAATAACACATATTTGAAACAGAATTAGCCCATGGTTTTTACAATTTATATTTTCCTTTACATAAGGATTATTTAAGCTAAATTACGTTGAATTTGACTCAGTAGTTCTTGAGAAGATTGTTTAAAATGCACCCCTTTTTTCTACAGTTTTGAGGTTTTCTCCGCTTTGAAAAAAGATCGGTCTTTCATCTCTGCAATTTATATTTGCCTTCCCATAAGAATGCTTTCAGTCCCATTTGGTTGAAATTGGCCAAGCGGTTTTAGAGAAGAAGTTCAAAATGTAAAAAGTTTACAGATTGTGATCAGAATACCTCACCTGAGCTGAAAAAAACCCCATGTACCTACATGAATGTAGGTACATTGCCTCAAATGTGTTACGGAGGTTGAAAAATTCAAAACATTTCACTGTAAGGTCATATTGGCTCTATCCATGGTCCCGAACCCCTTACTCAATTATGAAATTCATAATTGGAGTTGAGGGCTTAAAGTGCATCAGAATCGTGCATTCAGTTTTTCTTCCTCTGCTGTAAATGTAAAGAAGAAGATTTTCTAAGATTAAAGCCATTTTTACTATACGACCATATTTGCCCCACACTAGGGCCTGAACCCTATGTCCTGCTGCCATGAATTTCACAGTTATTGCGATGAGCTGTAAAAACACCAGACTCGTGCATTCACATTACCTATAATTATCTTACTACTGTAGTAGAGGATAATATTTACTAAGATGTAAAACATTATATATATATATATATATATATATATATATATATATATATATATATATATATATATATATGCACTAATAACTCATCTCACATTTTCACTGTATAACTTATTGACCCTGCCCTAGGGCCTGATCCCCATGAATTTATTTAACAACTTATGCAGAAGGCTTGACGGACATCATAACCGTGCTTTTAGATTTTCTTAAATATATAGGACTAGAAGATTCTAGAAAACTTGATACATTTCACCATGTGGCGATATTGGCACCGTCCAAGTGACTGAATTCCAGGGTCAGTGACCATGAATTTCACAATTTAGGTAGAGAAATTCATGAACATAAATTTTACAATTTAAATTTCTCGTATCATCGAGATGCTTTGAACCACAAACGGTCTTGAAATTTTTAAGAAGATAAAAATGTTAAACTTTTAACAGACGACACACGACAGACGATGCATAATGACGGACCAAAAAACCCCAACAAATTGTAATTGGCCACCTAAGTGACTCAGGTTACTTTAAAAAGAAATTCAACTTGCAGATGATTTAATTTCACAAGGGTATAAATTCAGAGGTCATTTCTTTGAAAGTTTTTTTTCTTATGTCTCCAGATAGGTTTCTTTATAACTTAATAAAGGGTCCTATAATCAGAAGCTCCTTTCATTACATGTTTAAATGGTTGCTCCTCATTTTTTTTTTATACCTTTGACCCCAAGCTCATCAGTAGTTACTGATGGTTCTATATTCATTACCCTTATTAAATAGTGATTACAGGAAACACCGGAGACAAAAAGGGGCTATATTGCTGTTGATTACACCAGCCCAGCGTGTCTTGTGGTCCCAGCAGTTGTAAGCTTACTTGGTTCCTGTCACATGGCTGGACAGGAGAACCTTTCGAGCTCTGAAACTTTAAATAACAACAAGCATTCTGAGAGCATTGCATGATAAATACATACCCGTTCCCTAGCGGTAACCTCTTTGATTGAGAATGCCAAAGTTTTGAGAACCTGTATATTAAACACAACCCCCTTTACAAATGCAACAAGAGAAAGGCTGTCAATATGACAGCAAACCGGGTTTTCTTTTGTGTGAACAGTATCTTTAATCCATTTGCCAACCCTGAATTGATGAACACTACCTATCACGAGAAATTGGGTACTCTATATGCACTACCTAGCAAAAAAAAAAGTTCAACAGCTGGTATTTTTTCATAAATAGTTATGAATCAAAAACCCTAGCAATATGCACACCTCTGATATATGTCCAATTGATCTGCAAAAGAACAACTTCCTATCTAGAAAACTGTATCCGTACAATAGGGGTACCGTTTTGGCAGCCGTCCGCTCGCCATTTTCACCATTTCAATAACCGGATTTTTCCTTTGAAAACGCGGTTAAAAAATCATGCCAGTGTCATCACCACAGCCGTCCGCATTGTAGATGATGACAAACAACAGCTGCGAAGAATTCCAGAGCTGTCTCCAAAACACTGGATGGAATTTTCCGCAAGACGAAAAGCGACAAACAGACACTGAAATGAAAAAGTCTGACGTTCTTAATAATGATGAATTTAAATGAATCCGGTAATGCATTTATCTAATCATATTATTAATATATTTTTATCATTTGACTTGCATTTACAGATAAGCATTTATTTCCTTACATTCATGCACATTGATTTTGTTTTTCCTTATTTAAAAGAAATCAATATCTGGAATGTCTTCTTAAGAAAATAGGGAGACAGATGGATGCCGAGGGAAAGAATGGTATTGACAAAAATATGGTTAATATTTTAATCTTCTCCAAGTGAAAGGTGTTGTTGATTTGTAATTTTCCATAATTTAAAATGAAAAGTCATCTCATCTTCGTTGGAGATTTATTCTGAATTTTATATTCGTAGACATAATTTCGTACAGTCTGGACATACTTCGAAAGTTGAGGTGATAATGACAACCTTTTTTTGAACATCCCTGCTCCTACAAAGCTATAGGTAAAAACAGGTCAAATTTAGAAGACAAATAATAAAAATTCCTACAATATATCACAGAATGAAAGTCACTTTATATATAGCACCAAAACACCATCAACCCGAACTTCCATCCACACACAGTTTTGTTTACAAATAAATTATCAACACAGGTCCTTGAGCACATGTTTCAACAAACGGAGGTTGGAGATACGAGAAAGTGGACAGTGATCGGTTGTGACGGTCTGCCTTTTATCCTTGCATCTTAAACCATTGGTAATTTTATGATGAAAGGTGGAGAGTGTTAAATGAATGATTTTAATACTAAAAAAAATGAAAATACATATTTGTTTTTATATCTATATCGTTTTACATTTTAAATAATAAAAAGTTATGTATATGTTTGGCAGGGAATACATAAGTATGATGGAGTGTTAAGATGAAGCAGAGTTTAAGCGGCATCGAATGAACTACTATCATGCTAGGAAGGAAGCAACAAACTGAAACACATGTAGAATATCACCAATATTGTGATGATATCTCGTAAACTTCTTGATTTAAAAGTATATGTGTTAAGTAATATGAATTTACCCATGTCTAATTATAAATTGTGTTGCAGGACTAGGTCATTACGAATATACTATTACCTTCAACTTTTTTGATATTGGAAAGCAGGCACATAGGATTGTTTGTTGAAAGGGGGATGACAGTCTCATCCAAAAGATATTGACAAACTTCAAACTTATCAAATTCGTGTAAATCCTTATCCGGAGGAGGGGGCAGCGTGGTGTACTTAGAACTTCAATTTATGAAAAAAATGTTTGATGCGAGAAATTAAGTTTGGGAAGGTGCAAACTCTCCCCCTTCGTGCGCCCTCCCCTCCCCGATGCTACGTGCCTGAAAAGTGACACCTCATTACTCATGTGTCTTGAAATGAGTTTACATTATAATTTGTAGGTTAGAAGTAATGTTTGCGAAGTCTCTGCATGTGTGAACTGAACCCAGACTTTTCGTTCACGTAAGACACCGACTTTGAAAATTTTAGTTTTCGTCAGCTGATCAGACTATATCATGCTACTTTCAGGGGAATTGGTGATTCACTTTGACGACATGAGTAATCAGAACAAACTGAGTTTTTCGAATTTTGTGTAACACACAAATTCCTGAAACGAAAGAAATTTCTTCCTATTTTTATTTTTCCTGAAGACAAAGACAATATTTATTCTATAGAACCCCCCCCCCCCTCAAAAAAAAAAAATAAATTCCGAATTGAGAACTAATTTATCTTATTACTGATAAATTTGATCAATTACAGAACGAAAGTTTCAATGCGAAATGGATCATTGTGAAAAATAAAATAAAAACAGAATCGTTAAATTCTACAAAGATTTGCATATACAAAATGAATAATTGTATACAAGCAAACTAAATGAACGATGCTATTGGATGAATTTTGTATTTAATGTACTCTACCATATTTTTATTTTTGACAGAAATACATATGTGAAGTCATATATTGGAAAAAGTTTGACTATTGAACTCTGATATATTAATCTTTTTTTTTTTTACATCAGTGATACATAATTGCAAACATTTTATGAATTTTATAATTGTTTAATTATAAATTGTTTTCTGTGCATTGCATCGATTATTCCATCCTATCCAAATAAATGGATGTATAAAATGTAAATTAATCAGCACTGAATTTATATACTTTTTCCAATAATGTGTTTTTCCTCTTGAAAAATGTTTAATGTATTTTCCGACTCCCGACACGAGCCAGAGACTCACCACAGTGTGTGGCACTAATTAAACAAACGTGTGAACTATTCTTATTCCGTGCATTTTACATTGTTTAAAAACTGCCGAAAACCGTTCAAGGCCCCCTCTCCTTCCCGGCAATCGTTCTCGTTCTTTACCAAGGAGTTATTGGTCTTTGCCAACCAGTTGCCGTTCTTTTATTACGAGTTATTTATCTTTAATATTCAGCTACATTATATAACTCTGGTTTGCTTCATACTCACTTCATACATGTGGGTATATATTCTAAAATATTAATTCATACATAACATATTAAACATTTTTTATGATGTACGTTAAGTTATTTTTTCAAAAAATTTCATTGTTATGGCGCTCCATACATATTTTGGTACGACCAGAAAACCAAAGACTTAACCTATGATCTGATTGGATAACTTGATCTCGCGAGAATTAGATGTTTTAAAGATGGCTACAGGAGAGTGGTTTCAATCATTTCATGGAAAAAAAAACACATCATATTTGAAAAGGTTTTTCCTTTATGCATTGTGGTTCTGTCGTATTATGTTCATTATATTCTCAACTACTGAAATACAAGTAAACAATGTCAAAAAAACCAGTCAGTGAAAAACATGCATCTTACCACTACAGCAGACATCGTGCGCAGAGTCGAACTGTCTTCACTGTTAGGAAAAAACGTGCGATATATTCCGTGTAGGATATTAACATATAGCATATTTGAGTAAAAATAGCGCAGCAGGGATATAATATCCCGTTTGAGCGATTGGTCCAAACCTGTCTCGGTACGACCTTCATGGGATTGTTCACGCTTACGTCATACAGCTGTCGAACACCGTTCATTTCTCCGGATATAATGGCAATGTCTTTGGTGATTTTCTTGTAGGATGTTCTTTACAGCTTTAAATCGATGACAGCGGAACGCATCCAACACTAACAGGCCCCGGTCAGCACCTGATCGCCGTCCCTACATTTTCTTGATAAAGTCCTTCGTAATGCAATCGTCAAACCAACCGATGGGATGCACATTCCCTAGGAAACTGAGGTTTCGGCATTGTTTTTCGCTTGAACGATGGCAACTTTCCCCCATGAGCAATGCAGGCTAACATCACGGTAAATTTGTTCGTCTCGATGCCGGTTGTCTTGATGGATACTGTTGATACACCCCTGGGGTTGATGTGGTTTTGGCGGGAAGATCTAAGGTCAGCGGAGTCTTGTCTGCGTTTCCGATCAGTGACAAGCTGTAGCGAACTCTCTTCCTCATCTTGGTCACAAAACTTTGGAGGTTGGAAAATTTCTCTTCGCAGTCCTCTGGTAGTTTTTGAGAGATATGGGTCCTGTGTCAGATGGAAAGGTTGTACCTCTTCAGGAAAGAGTAACACCAATCCGTCGAAGCTTTCAAATCTCGTGCCTTGGCTTCTTCTTGGTGATCTTCAGAGCTTTGAGGTGGGTCTCGGCAGTTGATACATTATATCCCTCTTGTCTGCGATCGATGACCAAGTTGAGCAACCTGGTCTCTAAGTTGAGGGAAAATGCTCTGCTATCCTGGTCTTTGGTAGCCGCTATAATCTGTCTCTCTGACGTCTTCATAGTCGCACATTAGCCTCATTGATGGAAAACTGCCTCCCTGCTGCATGATTTCAGTGAGCCTCTGCATACGATTACTTTCAACTTTGTTTTCGCTGTTAACGACTTACGTACATTAATCATCTTAATGCAACAAAATCTCACTTGATGATTAAATGTGTGTTTTTCCCAAACCAACTGTATTAATTTTACAGACAGAGCACATAATATACACGCCTCTAATTGATCGCTTTGATCAGCATCGTTTAGGAATTTAATTAGGATTGTAATTTCGCATACATGTACCTATATGCCGTTTTCGCTACTTTGGGTTGTGACGATAAAAAAAACATTGTTAAAAGTAGTTAATTTTTTAACGGTAGAATATGTAATACTAAGTCTAATTAAAACATTGATTACGAAATAAAAATATAACCACTATGTATTAGTTACAATTAATCCGTATGTAAAAAGTATCGTGTTTTTCTTATTTCCGGTAGTATTTCCGAGATGAAATTGAGCATGTATAACTGCTTTGTTAATACTCAGGATTACCGTTTAGTCAATTTTTTGTGTGCGTATTATACACCCGAACTAGCTTTTTTCACCACTTACAGGCAAAATGTGGGATGGGTATTGTACACTATATGCGTATTATCTTCGATGGACTCCTTTTCATTGATGTTCTGTGAGTGACTGTCCAATGTAGAATAAATTTGAAAAGTTGATAAATCTGAATTTAAGAACTACAGTTCTTCTTCCATGAATATTTGTTATATTCATGAATGTCTTATTATATTCATGAATGTTAATTATGTTCATGAACTGTCTAGTTTTTAAAAGACCTCTGTATTAAGCAACGGAAAAATCGATAAGAATGGCTACGCCTATTAATGTCTAATCTGTAAAGAGACAACGTTAAGTAGAGGCACAAAAAGCACCTCATTACTACAAAGGTCCCGTTGTACTGCAAATTATGTAACTTTATTAGAACGGAGATTTACTGAGAAATGTGAAGGTTACATACCTTACAAGAAGGCTCTGGCATAGATGAGTAAGAAGGGCAAAGTTTATCCAACTCCAGAAAAGACGTATGTACGAAATCCTTATTCGTGGCCGATTGATGACATCGTCGTTCGAAAACTCCCAGTAGCAGAAAGCAAAAGCGTTTTAAAAGAAAGATGTTTAGAGGCGCCGTCTGTTGTGTCCGATGAGATGGAGGTTGAGGTACCCGTACTACGCAATGCCCCACACGACGGCAGCAACCTGATGAAGACAGAAAATGCAGTTCAGGACCTTCCTCTGATAAATGAGGAGGAAGAGTTTGATCTATTGAAAGAGATCTTATCCAAGGACATGGAGGAATTAGACAAGAATGAAGGGAAAAAGAGGAAAATAAAGAAACCAACATCATGTCCAGTTTTTGGGTGGCCATTTCATGGCAGAAACTACAGAACGAAACCAGTTGTTGACATCCTTGAACATGGGATTTCAAAAGAACACATCATCAAAGACGAACTAGTTTCCTGCCTAAGAAATGTCGAAAGAGGGGAAAAGAATCAAAGGTTGTCAGCAACTATTTATAGAAGGACCAATTTCGGTCACAGGAACAACAGGGCATCACCAAGAGGACCGGCGGTAAATTCGAAAGTTTTAATAATAGAAGGGTACTAATAAGTGCTTACGTCGATATAGAAGAAGATGTAAAGTAATTTTTTGAACGGAAAGTTAGATATTCCTTATGTAAATTCCTGTATGCATTAATTTATCTAGTCTGAAATAAAAAAGAAAATACATTTTATCGTACATATTAATTTATTGCATTTGTTGTTTCACGAGAACATTTGAAATTAAATGGAGGGGGTAAAACGTGGAGCCAAATTATTATCTCAACCAGTAATTAGATGGGTCGCGAGAACATAAAAGGGGTCAAGGTCCATCTTCACTGCCTCCTTGTGATTTGTACACAATTTTTATTGAAGATTTTCTCCTTGGTAAAATTTAGGAATTAAATGTTGGCTTTTTACAGGTACTGTTGGTATTTTTTAGCGAGGGTCATTGTAGATTGTGCCGCAGATTCACATTGGTTGAGCTTATCGTTGGGCGATGTCGGTTTACTGGCTTTGAAGTTTGACTTCTTCTCTCAAAGTGTTTAAATCGAGGTTAAATCCGTCAGAAATTTCTTTTGTTTGCGTTTCAAATTCTGAACACTTTTCATCGATTTATCTTTGAACTCTTCCTTTACTCTGTTTTTTTATACTTTCTTCTAAATATTTTTTCGTTTCATTGACAATTTCTTGTTTTATTTCACTTTTAACCGAGACCAAGAACTTGACATTTGTTTTTTCTTTACCATGGACTCTCTTATTTCTGTTAAACTGTGCTGTATTTGATGAAGATCACCTCTGCTAGTTCTCGTTTTTTTTTCACTGTGGCCCTTTTAGAAACAATAGATTTTCTGACGAACACTGGTGCCGATTTTAAATCGAGCTGAACAATTTTTTTTTTGATTTAATTTGTTCTTATTCAGGCGTTTGTCTAGGTACTCCCGACTTTTCGGTCATTGTTACAATTGCCACTATCGGCGAGTTCACCACAGTCTGATATTTTCGGAATGCTTATCGATAACAATACCAAGCATAAATTTCTATAAATATGTAGACTTCGTAATTGAGTTATTAGGTCTGAATATTTACAGTTTTCATAAAACATCAATTGTGAAGAAGCTAGTATTATTTACGTCATTTTCATACGTCATTTGAAGCCTTCTTAAATTAACAGAGGATTTTTATAATACATTACGGCAAGAACATGTTTTCAAAAAAAAGCGACGTCGGCTGACCGCTCATAAAATTTTGTGTCGACTTAGGAAAAATCCGATAGAAACGAAAGAAATAATGTAAGGACACAGGACAAATCATCAAAACATTTCGAAATCACATATCTATAAGTGACACACACGATTTTCTTGTGGAGCATGAGATTGTACCCTTTGGTAACCGGTGGTTTCGCTCCGATCACTTGTTCGCGCTGAGTGGTTTCGTGCCGAGTGTTTTCGGCCCCTTTTCAATATATTATATAAATATTATTAACGATCAAGGATTACCTGTATTATCGATCTAAGCAAACCCCAAATAATTGCTAATGATGTGCTTTATGGAATATTTATACCCCCCGCAAACGAAGTTTGGGGGGTACATGTATATAGGAATCACCTTGTCCGTCTGTCCGTCCGTCTTTGCAATCGTGTCCGTTCCATATCTTTCTTATGGATAAACATTGGAAGTTCTTACTTCACACAAAGATTGCTTATGACCTAAAGGTGTGTCATAACCTTGACCCAAGGCCATTCGGGCAAGATCAAGGTCACTGGCAGAAAAAATACAAAATTCGTGTCCGGTCCATATCTTTCTTATGGAGAATTATTGGAAGTTCTTACTTCACACAAAGATTAATATTGCTTATGTCCTAAGGGTGTTTCATGACTTGACCCAAGGTCCTTCGGGCAAGGTCAAGGGCAGAAAAAATACAAAATTCGTCTCGGTAAATATCTTTCTTATGGAGAATTATTGGAAGTTCTTACTTCACACAAAGATTGCTTATGACCTAAGGGTGTGTCATGACCTTGACCCAAGGTCATTTGGGCAAGATCAAGGTCACTGGCAGAAAAAATACAAAATTCGTGTCCAGTCCATTTCTTTCTTATGGAGAGTTATTGGAAGTTCTTACTTCACACAAAGATTGCTTATGACCTAAGGGTGTGTCATGACCTTGACCAAAGGTCATTTGGGCAAGATCAAGGTCACTGGCAGAAAAAATACAAAATTAGTGTCCAGTCCATATCTTTCTTATGGAGAGTTATTGGAAGTTCTTACTTCACAAAAAGATTGCTTATGACCGAAGGGTGTGTCGTGACCTTGACCCAAGGTCATTTGGGTAAGGTCAAGGTCACTGTGTCCCGTCCATATCTTTGTTATGGAGAAACATTGGAAGTTTTTAATTCACACAAAGATTGCTTATGACCTAAGGGTATGTCATGACCTTGACCCAAGGTCATTTGGGCAAGGTCAAGGTTGTTGGGAAAAATAGTGCAAAATTCGTGTCCGGTCATTATCTTTCTTATGGAGAAGCATTGAATGTTCTAACTTCACACAAATATTGCTTAGGACCAAAGGGTGCGTCATGACCTTGACCCAAGGTCATTTGGGCATGGTCAAGGTCACTGGCAGAAAAAAGTTAAAATTTATGCCCGGTCATTGTCTTTCTTATGGAGAAGCATTGAATGTTCTTACTTCACACAAATATTGCTTATGACCAACAGTTTAAAAAAAATAGGGCAGTTGTTTTTTTATAGAAAATGGACGGTGAAATAGATTCATCCAATATTTTCTATAATTGGAAAAATACACGCATTATGATTTTTATCTTAGCGGGGGGTATCAATTGTGAGCTTGCTCATAGTACCTCTAGTTAAAAATTATCGTGATTCAACCTAATCGAGCTGCCTAAATGCATTTTATAAACATTTGTGTAGTGAAGGGATGTTAAGCCAATTTTCCGTGAGCCATTATATATCTGTGAATTCACTTAGTTATGTAAGATTTTAACATTACTTACATTGCTTTCTTAATGCCTTTATGAACATTTGTCATGTTGGGAGTGAAATCATTTTTTGCCAATTTTCCGTGATTTCACTTAATTATGTATAATGTTCATATGACTTGCAATGTTTTCTTAATTAATAATGTAGTAATGCCTTGCAGAGCTTTAATTTTTTTTACACTGAATTTCGATTGACACACAGATAACATTATATACAAAAATATATAGTATGACTAGCTCATGATATATTTTATGGTAATTAAAATCAAGGGTGCTCTTGTATATATCGATAGTTATGCTGTTGTGATCTTTATCATCTATTTCTCTTTAACTTAAATATATGGTGAACAGAAGTAAACGTGTAAACTTTTATAGATTTATTGTAATATAAAAGTCATACATTATTATAAAATCAACATTAAATATTTAATTTAACAAGGGAAATTTTTTAAAAACTTTTAATTCTTCTACATATATATGGTCATAATAAACAGTATACTAAATATGACATTGATAATATATGCATTGGCCCAATGGACATAAAAAAATTGCACAATAGGAAATATTCAAAGTCCGATTGAAATATAATTAATAAGACATTAATTTAACATGTATATGCGAACATGCGGTTTCATTGATGTGGATTAATTGCCGACTAATTGAACTGCTCAGGCGATGTTCGTGCATGTATATAAAATTATTGTCTAATTAACTAAATTACTTTTTAAAACATTAATTTACCACTTATGTATAGATAGAAATAATTTAAATTACGTATTTAAAAACAAAAGCAACAAGCAAATTGATAGTGTTTAATAATACAATCCGGGCGAATCCACTCGGGGCGAACATGTATTCGGAGCGAAACCACTGAGCGCGAACAAGCGATCTGAGCGAAACCACCCTTTGGCCACACGGTGAATGCAGCATATCACTCTAGGGTAAACCAAAAACTACCGTAACGTTATGAAAACGTCGTCTTTAAACTCAACGCCTGACTGCGCCATGCGGCCAGTATAGTCAACTTATATATTATAATGATTATTCTAATGTAAGAATGTACATTGCTCTGATTTTAATACTTTAACATTATTATACTCAATATTAAAATATAATAGTTTTTTTCTGGAAATGGCGTCGTTATCTATACTACGATATTAAAATAATAGACTCGAATTTTTGGTCTTTAATACCGATAAATCAGAAGAATACTGTCTTTTGTTTCATATATTTCAAACATCATTGGTACTTGATGATTACCAATTTCTTTTTATTTTTTCTCAGTTACGCTTCGCTTATTAATTATCAACGAAAATTCCTTAAAAAACCCCGGAAATCATCTGGATTTTTCAATCATGCGCTTGCGCAATACATTCACGCTAACGGGATCTTTAGTTTATGTTTCCACAATATCATATTTGCATGAATCAACTTAGAAGTGATTATTCAAATAAGGGTAAATTTTCATGGGAAATTTGCTATATATTTTGTTCATATATATTAATGATTTCTTATGAGAGAAAGTATAAAATAACAAATATACATTTCAAATAAGTACATGTACTTAATTTTGTTATCGTGATGACAAAAAATATTTGATAGGCATGCAAAAAAATTCACACTACATTTCTTAGGAGAGTGAAGATAGAATATGTTTTATCGTAAAAATGAAATATGTCCTACGGTCCCAGTTTTACGATAGAGTGCGTTCCGTGTATTGTCTCTGTAGCAAAGAAAATACGTGTACGTTGGTGAAAAAGTGTTGAATTCTTCCATTATATGGATTAAATTTTTTAGATGAAAGATATTTACAGGCTCATAAAAGGTTTATTTTGATGAATTTGACTGGGTTTTTTTTCAAGGCAACTTCTTTAATTTTCTCCATAATCGTTCCGGAGCGATTTTGCAATTTTCTGCTACATTACGGTTTATGGGAGGCATTCTAACTGTGGTGAGGTCATTTCCCGAGACACAGTTAGATTATTCTAACTAAGGAAAGTGTAGTGAAATTAATAGCATTATTGTAGACTTATAGCTTTGTTATGTAAATGTCAATAATACGGTCAAGGAACATAATTATTCGCCACCTGTGCGCAAATAGCGTTGCGTTTTCTCGCATGGTCCGTAAAGCAGTGAAACAAAATGCCTGATTATCATGTCAATTCTTCATTTAGGAAACATAAACTTTTATGCGTACTTCGAAAAAGGGACGGCATATTGCTTTCCTGTTGTCCGCCTGTCTCTCTGTCGGTTGGTCCACCAACAGTTTCGGTTCATTTACTTTGCAAAGGTTGTACATACTGTAAAGGTATACAGGTTTATTATAATAATATCTAGGACAAGTTTGATTTCGAGTTAGATCAAGCAATTTTTGACAGAGTAATGCCCTTTATACTTAGAAAAATTCCAATTATTTGCAGTTTCTGTTCATTTCCTTCGCAGAGGATGTTTATACTGAAATGAAATTTGGTATACAGATTTATCATAAAAATATCCAGGTCAAGTTCGTTGTCGAATACGATTTAGTAATTTTTACAGAGTTTTGCACCTTGGACTTTGGAAAATTCAAATTAGTTGCAATATCCGTTCACTTTTTTGGTCACTTAAGTCACTTGCCAGTCGGATAAGACACTGCTGTTAGTCTATGGTACTCAGGTGACCGTCAAGGCTTTTTGGATCTCTTGTTCACAGCCACCCGACGTTATAAATTTTTCTCATAAAAAATATATCTACTTAATATTACACAAGGTAAGCATCGCCGCCATCTTGGATTTATTGAAAACTGTCAACTCAGCTTGAATTTCTGCTTGAAATTCGTTAGTAAAATTATATATCAGGCGATCAACATCTAAGCTTATAACCAAATCAACAAAATCAGCGTATTACAATTGTCTGTAATTAAAACCATCCCTCAACCCGCACCAACTGCCTCAGATATCTTGTTATATAACATGCATTTACCAAGTCATTGCCCGCTCTGATGTAATAGACCGGTATCCGATAACATTGGCCAGAACCTAGCTTATCTTTTATCTTCCGATTAAGTACATGTGTATTTACTGCCAAATAGTTTGTTTTAGTCAGTAATGGTTAAATTCAGCCATATTTTTATCTAATGTCGCGCATTAAGGTGGTTAAACATGTTAATAATGTATACTAATGTGATAAAAATACCCGCTGTAATCCAGGATGTTTTATATAGCGCGTCATTTTGGACAACTTTTTAAAAATATGTCGTAAGATTATCATAATTGTTTTTATATTTTGTTCCATAACGCCTAATTATATAATTTATACTTGTTGTCTTGGAAGAAAAAAGTTTTTCAAACGACTATTAAATAGTTAGTGTAAAATACAACGCAATTTCAGTAAGATTTATTGTAACGCATATCACCCTAACTCCGTCACTTTCGGAAACTCCTCGCCGTTTGAAATCAAGTGTGATTATGACGTTATTTTTTGCATGTCAAAAATCTTCAATCAAATGTCAACAATTTACAACGGTTAAATTTAAGAATGTGTTCAAATATAACAAAATTACACCCTGTTCATTTTATGCAAAAATGATTGCGTGAAATCAGCTAACACCTTTTTACGGGTGCACTAAAATAACGATATTTCTGACATGCGGGCCTATTTGATTATTTACTGTGGTCAGTCATTTTAAGAGAGGTCAAGATGAAACATTCACATGTAATTTATTTTTGATTAAGGTTATTAATACATTTTTTTTCAGTCCGCAACAGCGTTTATGCACTACACTGATGATAACGTCAAATCGCTCATGCCGTAATTTTTGCCTTATACAGGGTTACAGATATATACGGTATGTCGGTAATTATAGAATATGCTACATTTATTAAAAATGTAATAAATAAATAATATGATCATAAATAAATTCATTATTGATATGATATATTTGAAACATATAAGGACAGCAATCAAACGACATCCATACATTCTGAAAAAGTCATTGTGATTGTTGTTACAAGGACCAATTCTTTTTTATTCTGGCGATCATTTCACTTTTATGAAATGATATACAATTTAAATTGTATACACCGATTTTACTATAATAACTTGACCGAGATACAAGTTGAGTTTAAACTAAATTGTTAATGTGTTTTCATTCCCTGGCGTATCATAGATCAAGTGGGTGACGGAGTTAGGTTCATAAGTTATGATAGCACGTGTTATAAACGTCGTATTCAGAGGGCTTATTTGAATAATAATAAAAATATTTTTGTTAATAATTTTATAAATTATAACGTTTCATGTTATATTTAGTGATTGCAAATGATAAAAACCGCAAAAAATAATTTGCAGAGAAACGAACTCGAAGCGAGTAAAAGACGTTGGTGAAAAAGTGTTGAGTTCTTTATTAATATGAATTAAATTTTTAGATGAAAGATATTTACAGCCTCAAAATGGTCTGTTATGAATGATTTAACTGTTATTTTCCATGCAATTTCGGAGCGATTCTGCAATTCTTTGCTACATTACGGGTATATGGGAGGCATTTTAACTGTGGCGATGGCCTGTCCTGAGACACAGATTATTAAAACTAAGCAGAGTGAAGTGAAATTAATAGCATTATTGTAGGCTTAAAGCTTGGTTATGTAAATGTCAACAATACTGTGTGCTGATGTATCTATTTTGTAAATGTCCGATATCAAATGCAATGTCAACCCGTGCACGCACGGGTCAAAGTCCAGTATCTTCTTAATTACATTTTACTCAATGATTAATTTACTTCATATAAAGAAGGAAAGGAAGATAACCCCATTATGAAGAAGCAAGGGAAGATAACTCCATTAACTGTTACAACCCCTCCCCCATGAACGAACTCCTTCCAAATGGTTTCACATCATTTGAACTTTGATAGACAGCTTCATTCCTACTTTTTTTAAAAAATGTCAATTTACTCATTTCCTTCATTGAAATTCCTAAGCAAAATAAAGTAATATAACAAATATATACCCCTCCACACCCCCTCAGTCATATAAACCCTTGCCTTACAAGTAGGTTTAATGTAATATTATTTAAAATGACAGCTTAATGTTTTTTTTTTCTAAATATGCAGCCAGTTTTTATTCTGTGTCAGTAGGCATTATTTAAACATTAAATTTTGTATAATTTATATACAATAACACTAAATGACTATTTTGGCCACACCCTGCATTAAGAACCCCTACCCTATACACTATATGAGTGTTTGGCCCCGCCCTAGATTCAAAACCCTATACATTGGGAGTTTTTCTTTATATGCAGTCAGTTTTTCTTTAGTATCAGCAGAGGTAAAGAAGACAATTTTTGAACATTACATATTCTTCATAACTATATGATTTTTTGGCCCTGCCCAAAAGTCAGAACCCCTACCTTGGGAGACATGAAAATTATATATATATCCCCGCTCCGAAGAAGGGACACAAATTTTCGTCAAAGATTTCTCAGTAACTATATATCACAGATGCTTGAAATTTTCACACACTAGTTGTTTAGGAATGCCATATCGTGGGATTTTTTTTGTACCAATTGGACGACAGCTTCCTGTTAAATTACGACTTTGTTTATTTTTAGCCTAACTTTTCAAACAAATTTTAATCAATGATTTCTCAGAAACTATTTATCGTAGATGCTTGAAATTTTATCACAGTATTTGTTTAGGCATGTCGTATCGTGGGACGTCAAATTTTTGTTAAATGACGACTTTGTTTACTTATAGCCAAAATTTTCAAACAAATTTTCGTCAAAGATTTCTCAGCAACTATTTATCGTATTGGCAACTTTTTGTGAAATGACGACTTTATATTTTTCAGCCTAAATTTTCAAACAAATTTTCGTAAACGGTTTCTCAGCTACTATGTATTGTATTTGCTTGAAATTTTAACACACTATTTGTTTAGGCATTCCATATCGTGGGATATATTGTTGTACAAATTGGACGTCAACATCCTGTTCAATGTCATCCCTGCTTATTTTGCATATTCACAATAGACCAGGGGTATCACAAGTGAGAACTAGCTCACGGATGTCTTGTTATTGTTTAAGGCATCTTGGTCTACAAAATTATGAATCCGGTTTTCCTTACAGATGTGTGGGAGTAAAGATAATTTTTAAGCATTATATGCATTAATACTATATAGCCCCCCCCCCCCCCCCGAACCCATGAGCAAGGGGCCGTGAATTTCACAAATCAGGTTGAGAATTTCATTGACACCATATTCATGCATGTACATTTTCTCAAATATTATGGAAGTGGTGAAGAAAACTTTCTAACAGTTAATACATTTTTACTATATCGCCATACTGGCCTTACCGTAGATCCTAAACCCCTGACCCAGGGCTAATGATTTTCCCAAATCAGGTAGAGAACTTCATGTACATCATACCCATGCATTTAGACTTTCTCAAATATATATGAGGGTGGAGAGGAAGATTTTCTAACATTAAATACATTTTTACTATATGGCTATATTGGCCCCACCCAAGATCATGAACCTCTGACCCAGGGGCCATGAATTTCATAATTTTGGTAGAGGGTTTCATGGACATCATAACCATGCATTCGAGTTTTCCTCACATGTGTGGGAGTAGAGAAGAGTTTTGAAAATTTGCCTGTTTTACCCCACCTGTGGCGGCCTAGGGTCACAATTTAGATTCCTCTTACCAAAGAGATGCTTCAAACTAAAAATGGTAACATTTACAAGAAGAAATTAAAAATTTAAAATTGTTATCGCACGACAACGGGCGAAAACAATTTGAAAATAACGAAAATACAATATTTCAAGAAATACAATTCATCGTAAAAACAGTCATATAGCTGTTGTATACCACCATGTAAATTTTTCAGTACAGTTGCACGTAAAAGGCAGATAAGGAGTGCGGTAAAGCGAAGGCTGCAGTAACACGTGTCCCCATGGCAAAATGTTCTTGCATGTTATAATGATATTTGATATAACCTGAAAGACAATGCTTAAGGTATTAAATATAAGCATATAATGGTTTAGAGTTTTCTAGACATTTCCTTTGACACCAAAGTTTTCAAGAGATTCGGATTCACCGAGGACTTCAAATACAGTGAGATTACGGTTAACAACGGAGCAGGGTGGTATTATTAGCGACAGTTTCAAAAATAAGTCAGACCAGGATATAACCTTCAAAGTATTCTATTTAAAGCGAAGGAAGTCAAGTGTCTGTTGTTCAACATGACATGCATTTGGGTATTTCATCTTTTATCCTTGACAATTGGAAGTTTTGTTAAATGACCCCCCCCCCCACCCAAAAAGTTCATTGACACTTAGCCTTTTTCCCAATTCATAGAGTTGGTATATGCTTAAGCGTTACAGCACTATTTCTATCTTACGTTAATCTTCAACAAACGGCGTAAATTAATTGCAATGAGAAGAAAACCGTTCTCAAAGAACGCAGGTGCACGTTAGAATATTGTATTGCCTCAAAGACGCTATTGTTATAAAAACAACTGTCAAGTTAGCCTTTTAATCTGAACAGTCGACTTAGCTTTTTAGGTCAATTGAGTAAAGTAAACTCTGGTGACATATTGCTATCTGTTTTTGTCCGTTGTCGTGTGTTTACAATTTTACATTTTTAACTTCTTTAAAAATTACAATGCCAATCATTACCATTTCTGGTGATTAATGTGATGCATCTCCAAGGTAAGAAGAATCTAAATTGTGAAATTCATTGCTCTACCACCCCCGGGGCCAAATATGCCCCAAAAAGCCAAATTTTCAAAAATTCTCTTCTCTACTCCCACACATGTGAGGAAAAACTAATGCATGGTTATAATGTCAATGAAAATGGTGAATATCATGGCCCCTTTGGTCAGGGGTTAAGGCTCTAGGGTTGGGCCAATATGGCAATATGTAAATGCATATGCTTAAAATCCTCTTCTCTACTCTCATATATAATTTTGTTTAAAACCAAATGCATGGGATTGATGCAATGAAGCCCTCTACCAAAAATGTGAAATTTATGACCCACTTGGTCAGGGGTTCAGGCTTTAAGGCATGGCCAATTTGTCCATGTATTAAAATGTATTAAATCTTAGAAAATCTTCTTCTCTAATCTCATATATTTTGTTAAAAAATGCATGGTTATGATGTCTATGATGTCCTCTACAAAAATTGTGAAATTCATGGCCCCTTGGTCAGGGGTTCAGGCACTAGGGCGGGGCAAATATGGCTATAAAAAGTATTAAATTTTATAAAATCTTCTCCACTCCCATGTAAATTTGTTAAAAGCCCAATGCATAGTTATCATGACCAAAGGGTTTTCTGCCAAAATTGTGAAATTCATGACCCTTTGGACAAGGGTGTCTTTGTCCCTTAGGAGGGGGCTTGTATAGTCATATAGTGAAACTGTATGAAATCTTAGAAAATCCTCTTCTCTACTCCAACACATGTTGGCAAAAAAACTGATTGTATGATTATGATGTCCACTTACTCATCTCCCAAAATTTTGAAATTCATGGCCCCTGGGTCAGGGGTTAAGGCCTACCGGGGGGGGGGGGGTGGCCTTATAGTGTTAATGCATATAATATAAAAATCTTCTGTATTCTCACAAGAAAAACTGACTTCATATTTATGTTTACCAGGAATTCCTCTACTAAAATTTTTAATTTTATGTGGTTTTGACTCTAGGGCAGGGCTAAAATGGATGTATAGTGTTAATGCTTATAATGTTTAAAAATGATCATCTCTACTGAGGCTACTCACATTCACCGGTAAGGAAAACTGAACTCATGATTATGTAGACAAGGAACCCCTTTATCAAAATTTTTAATTGCATAATGGATCATTTTTCAAATTAATCATGATTACAAAGTCCATTTTGAGAGCTGATCCCCTAGCATCATTCATTGTTAAATACCTTTAATAAAATCCATCTGTGACGTCATATTTTTGTTCAAACGCTCCATAATTTATCTACAATTAAAATTGTAATTTCTGAGGTAAAAACAAAACCAGAAACAGAACATGAGATTTCATTTACACAGATTTGATATATGCAAATTCAATGTTATTGACATTGAATAACATTAACACTCATTTAACTAATCGGCCGGCACGTGTATTTTCAGAATACTTCACTATGCACCTTCATATTATTCCTTCTTTCCATAAGCACGAACACACTTTCGTAACTCTTCTATGTTTCAGTCCTCCTCGGTTATTTTTAAAGGTATCATCGGAATAACTTTGTTACTTCCCATGTTGATCCTCACATACATGTCATTCCGAACGATCTCTTCTTAAACATGTCGTGTACACTACCTTAAATGAATAGCATTATTTAATATGTGACAATATTAACGTCAAACAGGTTCTCCAATCTCCATTGAATTAGTCGCAAAGCATGACGGTCTACAACATGTTTACTTTTCAACACATACACGTGTGTCACGACACCCTATGGCTTGATCAGTAAAACACGAGATTTTTTTTGATTTTGAATTTTATAGAAAACAAAATATGTTACATATATACAAAATAAATTGAAATGAGAGAGAGTTGCCCAGGTCTAGGTTTCGGTATCTTCGGTGAAATCCGCCCTCAAACCACGGTAATTCCCGATATACTCAGTGCCTACTAAGTGCGTCCGCATACGTAATATACACTGTTGCCCCGAGTATTGTACTGCCCGCAATGTCACAACGTCGATTGACACCCGGTCCTCAAAGCACCATACTTCAGACGTCACGTCGACACGCCCACACACTAGGCCTCGGGAAGTCCTCCCGACCGTGGACAAAACTCTATTGCCACAGAGAGCTACACGTACTCGGAAACCCCGAAAAAAAACCTTCAACAAATTTGTTGACAAAATATAATAAGCAAATTACAACCAGTACACATAGGTACAGCTTCAATAATAAATTTTCCCACGGCCAAAAAAAATGAAACCATGTAAATTAACATGTAACATGACATTATTATTTATACTTAAACTGAAGACAAGTACACGTGGCAAACTTTAAAGTATACAATTCGAACACGCTGACTAATAGAAATACTACAGTAGTTTAAAGTAAACGTTTTAGCAGAATGTTATTTCCAGTATGATAAAATTGAATAAGATAAACTTATCCTGACTGGAGAATCAGTTCGTCCGTCTGTAAACTTTTTACATTTTGAACTTCTTCTTTAAAACCGCTTGGCCAATTTCAACCAAATTTGGCACAAAGCATCTTTATGGTAAGGCAAATATAAATTGCGGAAATGAAAGACCGATCTTTATTCAAAGCGGAGAAAACCTCGAAACTGTAGAAAAAGGGGGGTGCATTTTTGAAAATCTTCTTCTAAAGAACTACTAAGTCAAATTCAACGCAATTTAAAAAAAATAATCTTTATGGAAAGGAAAATATAAATTGCAAAAATTAAGGGCCAATCTTTTTCCGAATTTGAGTTATTACGAAAAAAATAATTGGAAGGGATGGGCTTCGATCAGTTTATAACTTCGGGTTCGGTATTCCATACCTCAAAAACCTCTTTGAAGCGGCCATTTTAAACGTATGAGAAATGGGTCAATCTGACGAAGATGAATTTGGTTGTTGTGGAACAGCTTGCGTGCGAAAGGAATATTTGAGACATGCAAGATACAGTTATGCCTATTTTGTGAAGTAAATCGAGATTAAATATTCCAATGCGTTGACATTTCCACCTGTGACGGTGGTTTTAGCTTGTTTTGATTTTCGTTTCGTTTTCATGAATTACGGTTTGTAACTTAAGGGAACTATCGCCTGTATTTTTTCATTTTTACGTATCAATTAAATATAGAAATAGGTAAATAAGACAGCTGACTGTTACTTGCGGAAAATAAGATACATTAATAGGTACAACTAAAATACAAATTCTAATGGTAATACGGTATGGTCTCTGCGTAATATTTGATTACTGCAATGTGTTTTAGGCTAGTTGTCGGTATTTTATCTAGTCTATTCAGTCTAAACGGAGATTAATTTTGTTGATGGAAATACTAAGTGTTTGTACATGTAGCAGAGACGTAAATAATTTAGCTCACCTGAGGTGAAATATACAGAGAATTATATATTCTTCTCAAAAATCAATTGGCCAGAAAAGCTGTAACTTGTGTGGAAGCATCGTCAAGTAGTGTAGATTCAAGCTTGTCCAAACCATGATACACGGGGGTACGGTGGGGCCCCAATGGGGGATCAAATTTTTAGATACAAATGTATAGAGAAAAATCATTAAAAATCTTCTTCTCAATAACCCGTTTGCCAGAAAAGCTTAAACTTGTGTGGAAGCATCTTCAGGTAGTGTAATTTCAAATTTTTTCAAATCATGATGCGGGGGGGGGGGGGGGGTGGGGGGGTGGTAAGATCGGGCAACAATGGGGGGGGGGGGGGTCGAAATTTTTCATAGGAATACACAGAGAAAAATCTTCTCAACAAAAACCAGTAGTCCAGAAAAGCTGTAACTTGTTCGGAAGCATCGTCAAGTAGTGTAGATTCAAGCTTGTCCAAACCATGATACACGGGGGTACGGTGGGGCCCCAATGGGGGATCAAATTTTTAGATACAAATGTATAGAGAAAAATCATTAAAAATCTTCTTCTCAATAACCCGTTTGCCAGAAAAGCTTAAACTTGTGTGGAAGCATCTTCAGGTAGTGTAATTTCAAATTTTTTCAAATCATGATGCGGGGGGGGGGGGGGGGGGGGGTGGTAAGATCGGGCAACAATGGGGGGGGGGTTCGAAATTTTTCATAGGAATACACAGAGAAAAATCTTCTCAACAAAAACCAGTAGTCCAGAAAAGCTGTAACTTGTTCGGAAGCATCCTCAGGTAGTGTAGATTCAAATTTGTTCAAACCATGATCCCGGGGGGGTAGAGTGCGGCCACAGTGGGTGGGTCGAAATACATAACGAAAAACTTTAAAAAAATTCTTCTCATACACCAATTGGCCAGAAAAGCTGTAACGTGTGGAAGCATCCTCAGGCAGTGTTGATTAATTCTAGTTTGTTCAAACCATGATTTCAGGGGGTAGGGTGGGGCCACCATGGGGGGTCAAATTATGTTGATGCGTGTAATTCGGTACGATCTCTACGCAATGGATGATTAATTCAACATGTTCTATTAAGATGCCCAGCAATTTCAATCTAAACGGAGGTTATTATCGCTGTTAGAAATATATAACTAAAGTCTATATATGATGAAAAATAAATTGAGTTTTTTCTTTGTTTTAGTGCAGTCTTCTCTTGTTTTAATTGTTTACAAATTCCTATAATTTTACTAACCTGAGAGTCAAGCTTCGAGTTATAAGCAAGATACAGAGCTTAATGCGCACAAAGCTACTATATGTTTGTACACAAAGCTGAGGTCATGCTTAAGTTTGTTTACATTCTAGATGTAGATATGCTGAATAGGAAATACCAAGTTTAAAAATCTTAAGTTTAATGTGATCAACTTATGTGAACAAAAACATGACTCATGTATCTTGCTTATTATTCTACGATTGACGCTAAAATTTTGGTTGATCAATAGAAATGTCTTGCTAAAAGGATGATATGCTGTAACTACTTTCTGGTGCCCCTTCTTCAACGATGAATTGCATACAGAAATTTTTATAGTTTTTCGAACACAAGTAAATGACAAGAGGCCCATGGGTCACATCGCTTACCTGAGGAACAATAAGTATGATAAAGTCAGCTTAATGGAGTCATAATACAAACAATCTGGACAATGTACAATAATACATGTAGATTCTGTATAAATAAAATCCAAGAGCAGACTTTAATCACCGCTCCTGCACATATATAGAGACTCAATGTTACGCAGGCAGGGATGACCGCACACCTACGCAACTCAACAGGTATCAACGTTAACGCAAGCAGGGATTGCCGCACACTGCGCTAGAAAGGCCAGAACACCAGCAGGGATGACCACACACTAGTGCTATGCCGCAACCACCACCATTACAAGCAGGGATGACCGCACACTTGTATTAATGCGATACAGGGCAGGGATGTCCACTTACTCTGTATTGTAGGTTAGAAAACACGAAATTAGATAGAGCAGGGATGTCCACACACTCAATCTATCCCAACCTGTTCAAGTTTAACCCCAAACAGTCGCTCATTGTAACTCAGTAGACACTGCCCCTATATATGTGCCGGCCTAAAATAATTCATAGTATCTAAAATTGGAAATCAAAAATAAACAAACTAATCCGTCCTAAACCAAAACTACTTATGCAGAACAACTTATATACATTGAATATTAACTATTGTATAAAAATAATCATCACAATAATTGGATAACAGTGGATGCATTAATTAAAATAATCAAGAATCAACTAGAGGTACTGTGAGCAAGCTCACAATTGATACCCCCCGCTGAGAAAAAAATCATAACGCGTGTATTTTTGCTATTATAGAAAATATTGGATGAATCTATTTCACTGTCCATTTTCTATAAATAACAACTGCTTTATTTTTAAAAACTGTTAATTTTTAGCTTCTAATATTTCCATTAATACAAGACATGACACAGACAGAATTTAGCTTTTTTGAAACAATAACCTTGAACTTTCTCAATTGACCTTGCGCCAAGGTCATGACACACCCTTTAATCATAAGCAATCTTTGTGTGAAGTAAGAACTTCCAATGTTTCCCCATAAGAAAGATATGGACCGGACACGAATTTTGCATTTTTTCTGCCAGTGACCTTGACCTTGCCCAAATGACCTTGGGTCAAGGTCATGACACACCCTTAGGTCACAAGCAATCTTTGTGTGAAGTAAGAACTTCCAATGTTTCCCCATAAGTAAGATATGGACCGGACCCGAATTTAGCACTTTTTCTGCCAGTGACCTTGACCTTGCCTGAATGACCTTAAGTCAAGGTCATGACACACCCTTAGGTCATAAGCAATCTTTGTGTGAAGTAAGAACTTCCAATGTTTCCCCATAAGAAAGATATGGACCGGACACGAATTTTGCACTTTTTCTGCCAGTGACCTTGACCTTGCCCGAATGACCTTGGGTCAAAGTCATGACACACCCTTAGGTCATAAGCAATCTTTGTGTGAAGTAAGAACTTCCAATGTTTCTCCATAAGAAAGATATGGACCGGACACGATTGCACAGACAGACGGACAGACAGACAGACAGACAGACAGACGGACGGACGGACAAGGTGATTCCTATATACCCCCCCAAACTTTGTTTGCGGGGGGTATAATAAATCAAGGGCAATAAGTCAATACAGTAATACAAAAAGATTCTAATGAAAAAATAGCTGCCTGCTTCAATTTTATAGTCATATCACATGTTGAGTATTGAAGTTCTCAAAAAGATCCTTTACAATTGTTTATATATGGGATATTTAGCTACATCAAACTCTGAACCTTCTTGTGGGACCAAAGAATTGTCCTGGAGCCAAAGTCTTAACAATTACAAAGAATCATCTTGCTGATTAGTTTCTGAGAAGAAGATTCTTAAAGATTTACTCTGTATATTCCTATTTAAAACTTTAACACCCCCCACCCAATGTGGCCTCACCCTACCCACAGGGATCATGATTTTCACAACTTTCAATCTTCACTACCTGAGAATACAAGTTTCAGCTTTCCTGGCTGATTAGTTTCTGAGGAGAAGATTTTTACATATTTACTCTATATATTCTTATGTAAAACTTTGACCCCCAATTGTGCCCCACCCTACCCCAGGGATCATGATTTTTACAAATTTGAATCTACATTACCTGAGGATGCTTCCACACAAGATTCAGTTTTCCTGGCTGATTAGTTTCTGAGGAGAAGATTGTTAAAGATTTACTCTATATATTCCTATGTTAAACTTCAACCCCCCATTGTGGCCCCACCCTACCCCCGGGGGTCATAATTTTCACAACTTTGAATCTACATTACCCGAGGATGCTTCAACACAAGCTTCAGTTTTCCTGGCTGATTAGTTTCTGAGAAGAAGATTTTTAGAGATTTACTTTATATATTCCTATGTTAAACTTCGACCCCTAATGTGGCCCAACCCTACCCCCGGGGGTCATGATTTTCACAAATTTGAATCTACACTACCTGAGGATGCCTCCACACAAATTTTAGCTTTCCTGGCTAATTGGTTTCTGAGAAGAAGATTTTTAAAGATGTACTCTATATATTCCTATGTTAAACTTCGACCCTCCATTGTGGCCCCACCCTACCCCCGGGGGTCATGATTTTCACAAATGTGAATCTACATTACCTGAAGATGCTTCCACACAAGTTTCAGCTTTCCTGGCTGATTAGTTTCTGAGGAGAAGATTTTTAAAGATTTACTCTATATATTCTTATGTTAAACTTCGACCCCCCATTGTGGCCCCACCCTACCCCCGGAGGTCATGATTTTCACAACTTTGAATTTACACTACCTGAGGATGCTTCCACACAAGCTTCAGCTTTCCTGGTTGATTAGTTTCTGAGGAGAAGATTTTTAAAGATTTACTCTATATATTCCTATGTTAAACTTCAACCCCCCCCCATTGTGGCCCCACCCTACCCCCAGGGGTCATGATTTTCACAACTTTGAATCTACACTACCTGAGGATGCTTTCACAAAAGTTTCATCTTTCCTGGCTGATTAGTTTCTGAGAAGAATATTTTAAAGATTTACTCTATATTTTCCTATGTTAAACTTCGACCCCCCATTGTGGCCCCACCCTACCCCCGGGGGTCATAATTTTCACAAATTGGAATCTTCATTACCTGAGGATGCTTTCACATAAGTTTAATCTTTCCTGGTCTTATGGTTTATGAGAAGAAGATTTTTGAAAATTTCTCGAAAATTTTCATAAATTCCTAATTATCTCCCTTTGCAAAAGGGCGTGGTCCTTAATTTTCACAACTTTGAATCCCCTTAGGCTAAGCATGCTTTGTGCCAAGTTTGGTTAAAATTGGCCCAGTGGGTCTTGAGAAGATGTTGAAAATGTGAAAAGTTTACGGACGGACGGACAGACAGACAGACGTACAGACGGACGACAGACAAAATGTTATCAGAATAGCTCACTTGAGCTTTCAGCTCGGTGAGCTAAAAACGACGCCTTTTAAACAGTCTCCATAATCCTGACACATTATTATTTTGAGGATAAAAGCATCATCGGTGTTCTTAAAAAATTATTGCAACGGAAAATCATCTTTGTTTGTACACATTTGGTCCAGTAGAGCGACATGCCTGCCAATACATTAATTTGAGTTATAGCTCTTTAACATATATGACAACATTTTTCAGTTAAGTTTATTCTTCAATCAAGTGAGTAAGAATATGAAACGTCATCCGAAATGAATTCATGCCTGGTAAATGACAATCGTCTATAATGGAGAAGGCCAATTAAATATTGCAGTTTTTTTAATTTGAGGAATTGAGTGCATTCATTCTGGTGCATTGAGGTACACTTTTTTTCATATATAGGTTTTTTTAAAATACAATAACTAGTAAGTAATGGAGGGAGAAAATATACCTTCATGCTCTCATGTATTTTAATCGTTTTATAACGTGATTGGGGGGGGGGGGAAATAAAGGGAACTGGAAGTTAACCGTGAACACCAATTGAAAATTTTAGTTATTTAAATTGCATATGATCTTATTTTCGGTAAAAATGGTATTCCATAAAGGTAAATATGTCAAAGATTAAGTATATGCAAAAATAAGTGAAAATTGGGATATTCATTTTTGGTTAATCTACCGAGGGGCCATATGGCACAATATCCATTGAACGCCCATATAAAGCCAGTGTTCCTCAGGTGAGCGATGTGGCCCATTCGGCCTCTTGCTTATTTACTTTCCGGAAAACTTGTACAACTTGATTTTTACTTTAGAAGGTAAAAAAGGAAAGATTACGTACCGTAGACTGTTCCATGCTCACATTGACAAATACTGTTGTTTATATTGATCAATTGTTGCTTCAAAAATCGATCAGTATCAATAGACTGGCAAACATACGCATACAAGTACAAGCAGATTTTGATAAGGAAAAACTACATGTTTATTGGTGAGTTAATTATTGTACACCATTAATAAATGCAGGTAATTGTACAATTTTAAAATGCATAAATAGCCACAATAGTTGAAATGCACAAATATACAAATACAATTTATAGATCATGTAGTATTTTGTACACTAAGCATTCTGATGAGTATCCCTGGAGTAAATTTCAAAAATTCTACTAATGTTGTCCCAACCTGGGGTATCACTTCTAATATAATAGGCTGTACCTCTCTATTAAATTTTGACAATGCGGGATTTAAATAGGTTGATATAAGGCCTCATAGGCAATAGTTTTCAAATGTGAGCATAGAAACGAAAGACCAGACATGATTTTCCATATTTATTTCATTTATTTCGAAAAATAATTGAAAATGAGTCCCCCCCCCAAAAAAAAAACCAATTCAAAATGGTACATATTTTCAATACGCTTCGTATACAGTGAATCTTGTAGTAGCCCACAATGTCTTGCAATCTAGTGGTCTCGACCTGTTAAATCACCCCTGCGAATGTTATAAAATTGTCATTTAAATTTATACCACGTGGTTTTATTTGACCCTTTCAGTTTCGCAGTAAAAAAAAATGCCTCGTGTTTGTAGTTTATTTCCTAGAATCAAAGTAATTGTAGTCAAATATCAGATCTAGACGTTAATTGGTTTTAACTTTATCTTCATTAACTGGTGGACTAGATGAGTTCTAGAAATTAATTTGTCAACAGAAAATATATAATAAAAGGTTTTTTTTCTGTTGTTGCAACAATTAAGTACAGGTTCACGTAAGAATCAGGCAATATCGAAATTTTGTGATAAGACGCAAAATAAAATTGGGATGTTTAGAATGTAGGTGCCAAATTATTCTGAAATATTCCGTTTCGTTTTTGAATACGGGCCTGATGTATTGACAAGGCGCTCCATTTTGACGCCGTGCAAGTCTTAATAAAATGGCATATATTTTTATAAAATTACTAAAAACAGCAAACCTAACGTGAAAATTTGATTATAACTAGTTACTAAACTCACTCAGCACAATGATTTCCAATTTTAAAAATTTTGAAAATTTCGAGTTTGGATTTTAAAACTGCCGATGAAATTAGCAAATTCGAGTGGAATTTGGTTGTCTTCCTTGATTAATTCCCAACATCGCCGATAGGTGGCGCTTCGTTGCTACGTACGCCATTGCGCGAAAATGGAAGTTCGAGAAGAAAACACGATCGTTTGCGGTGTGGGACACTACGCCAAAAGTTCCTGCGGCCTGAATAAACCGTACCCAAAAGAAACGGTTAATTTGACCCTCCGCGACTGTGATAGGGACGTATCAAGATATCTGCAGGGGTTAAAACTAAGTGGTGGCCGACAAACGATCTGTCACCCAGCAGCCAAAATGCTGATGGTTCAGAAATGTCTGATAATGAATATGATGCTGAAAGAGGAACTTCTGAAGAACCTCACATAGAGTTATTTCATTGTCCAGAAGTTGGCTGTTCTAAGAAGTACTCAACATACAGAGGGCTAGAAAATCATTTGCTCTGTGGTAAACATCAAGTGAAACTGGACAAAAAGTCTACCTATGACAAGATAAAGCTTCAGTGGGAACAGCTATGTAGTGAAGTTGTCATCACATGCAAAAATGTTTTGTCTTCAAAAGAAAATGTTGAAAAAAAGGTGAAAGCTAAACCTATGGTTTGGGGTTTGAAGAAGCCAAGAAAAAGTTCACGTTTTCCAGACAAAGTGCAAGCTTTTTTAACCCAAAAGTATGAAGGTGGCGAAAAGGGGAGAAAAGCAAACCCTTCAGAAGTAGCAGAAGAAATGAGGGTTATTACTAGCGAGAATGGAAGCAAAGTTTTCAGTGTTGATGAAAGGTTAAGCACAGCCCAGATACATGTAACTCCTTTCTTCTCCAGAATGGCCAGTGGAGGATTTGGCAAAGCTTCCTTGAAAGAAAATTTTGATGACAGTGACTTACTTGCAGCTTTGGCAGCCATTGAGGAAGATGCGTTGATTGAAAATATTAATTGCATGCCTTGTAAATGATTTTACAATCGTAATAGTGAAGGAAAGGAGCACTGTGATACTAACACAATCCAGCCATTCAGATCAGTTACAATTTCTGCTCTGATTGGTATGATTTTCGTATTCATATAAAATGTGTGTAGGTAAACACTAGCTATGTTACATATTGTACCTGTATTTTCTTTGCATGACAGGTGACGACAATCCTTGAAGCATTTGGTCAAAATGACAGATTAATTGTAGCTAAGTCTAATGATGTGCCCCAAATGTACAAAAGCATTTGTTAAAGTTAAATTTTTCTGCAGACAACAATTACATTGTATGTTCTGAGGCAGAAAATCTTTGTAAATAGCATTATACTGTTTATTTAAAAGGATGAAGTTGCTTTTGTTATAATAAGATTAACATAGACATTTCCTTGTTAAATGTATTCTTTACAGGTTTATTATTCACATGTGAATTCTTTTTATCATACTTTTATATTGATCTAAGTTTTGGATAACAATAATATTGTTAAAAACTTAACTTTTGATAACTTTCTGAACACATAAACACACACATCACAGCTCTGAGGAAATTCGGTATTAAATCTGTTGCACAATATTTGGAACTTCGATGCCGATCAATGATAATGTGAGATTCACTATATATACATGATATTACAGTTAATGGTTGAAAACAACAACATTTAGACATAAATGATACCAAAATCTAGGTTTTTATTATTAAAATAAAATTTAAATCATGAAATAAAATTATTATAACTCTAAGATGATTATGGAGATCTTAAAATTTTTTTGGAGGGATCCCACATAATTGCTTTGACTATGTAAACTGTGTGTTAATTTTTCAAAACTTTTTACAACAGAAAAACTTACTTCAGAATATCCTTTATTCATTGATATATAATAAACCAACATACAGGTTTGCTGTTTTTTTTAAACATCTATGTAAAAGTGATCTTTTTTTCTCTTTGAAAACCTTTATGGTTAATGGTGGTCGTGGTTGCCATGGAAACCAAAAAAATACCTCATTTTAACATCAGGAAAAAAAATGAAGGCATTGTCTTCACTCTATAACAACATTTTTTAAAGATTGAATTGACGCTAATTTTTTTGAAATTCTTTATTGAATGTTTATTTATAAATCCTCTCGTCGACAGATAGACCCCTATTTGTCGCAAGATTTCCGTATAACAACACTCCAAATCCCCATTTTTGACGGCTAGAACACCCACAGGAGGCACGAAACACCATCTTGCCCCGTTATCGGCAATTTAATAGGTGATAATTAGTTTAATTGTCGTTTAAATCTAATCCAATTACATAGATGGATAACAGCACCTTCTCGCTCGAGGTTGCATATGACGTCACACATAATGGCGGGTAGATCGAGAGAGAAAATATGCATATCGCGACATTTGAATTTCATCGCTTTCAAACTCACGAATTAGCCAGATTATTTTTTGAAAACGATAATAAACTTCATTTTTAATGAGTATAGAATGATTTTATTTTAAAACTTCCGAAAATTGAAAAACATGCGAATATGTCCTTTAAAGACTTTGACAGAGTGGATCTATTTTTAGTAACACATCTTTGCAATTATGCATGATTCGCCAAAAGTTTTATCATTTTTTGAGAACACTTGTTTATACTGTTCTCAAAGTAAATTATCATCTCAATATGAAATATATGACTTATCACTGTTTGCCTGATTCTTACGTGAACCTGTACTTTAAATGTCTAACAGCGACCCCCCCCCCCCCCCCCTCCGATTAATCTTCGATCTGCGCATGCCTAGTAATAGCATTAATTATAGTAAACAGACTATACTATTTTATGCAGAACGTTTCTTGAAAATTGCTCGATATACAAGTTTTAATTCAAAACAGACACCAATTCATTTTTTAAAAAGCATGCTACTGCACACCAAAAGCACCAACACGGCTATGATTTTATTAAGCAACCCAATGCTTATATTTTCAACCACGGGTAGAGTGGTTGTACACAAACGATAACTCTGTTCTGAATATCATCGTTTAGGTTTAAAACGGCTAGATGATGAAATAAGACGTACATCTTAATAGATGATCATGTTTTAACATAAATCAAAGTAGGATAAGATATGAAAAACGACGAGTACTTACGTATTTTGAGAATATATCCGAACACTTATACTTCCACTCAAAATTTCACAGGAACTGAACAAATTTCGGGGGAGCCTCGTGAACTTTCATTCGAGCACTTCTAGATTAAATACATACAAAACAACGATGATGAAAACATTCCGAACACATTTGCAGGGGTGTAAATATCGGTGCTCTAGCTCCCAATGTAGCGAAAAAATCAAGCCCAAATGAGATTAAATGTTGTATTCAGAGGCTCCTAGGACACCGCTGAACCACAGCATGTTTTCTTCATCCTCTTTTATAAGACACGCCTGGTTTTTTTACTCCACGATTCCTTTGCCTTTTTTTAACACATTATCTAACGTGTGTTGAATCTGTAGAAATTCCTCATCATGTAGAAACTTATAATTATATCTCATGGTGGACATATATCGCTGTGAACAAATAACGAAACTGTACATTGTGTTCGAGTGGTATTTTGATTTGTAGACCTTTTTGTTTCATTTTATGAAACGAGACAGTGTAGTTTAACTCATCTTTTGTCATGTGTTCAAGATCGACAAGAATGGGACATATCCGCACGGTTTTAAGAGATTTGGTTGCGGTTTTTCTGGCACTCTTTAAACGTGTAAACATCTATTTTTGACTTATATATTTATTTTATATTATAATATTATAAATATATTGACACATACATTGTATGATTAAATAATACCGGGTTTAAATAGTTTTGTATCTTACGATTACACTATAAAGAAAAACATGACAGTTTAAAACTTCATTGTTTTCTTGTAGTTCAGAGATATCATTTTCTGTTATTGGCTCGATGATAGATTTTCACTTTCAACCTCAAGTCATCGCTAATGTCAGAACACTAGGTGCACACAGCTCTCTTTGAGATAATATTTTAACATTTTCGTTAGACTTAAGTTAACAGTTTTGTATTTGCTCTAAGTATCGGTTTTGTAATTACGCTGGATCAGGGATATCTCAACATCACTGCCTAACGAATTCATATTTAAATGGCATTTTCATGCCCAAACGGAATATTTATAGTAACAGTGACCTCTCCATCATTACTTTTACACTGCAGATGCCACGTGAACCCATGGCATTTTACAATTGATTATTGTGTTCATTCAATTACAATAATGGGTTTGGTAAAGGTTGATTTTTCAAGGAATAGAGCGCTACTCGTACATTAACCCACAGGCACTTGTTTCTGAGAAAAAAAATTTCCCTATAGTATAATAATAACACAAGGTATCTAACTCCGAATGAGGTAAACCACCCCCTCCCGTGTGTTGCATTCGTTTTCGCTTATATACGAAATGCAATGCAAAAGTGTTTAACACCATTTTCTTCTACAATAAATTATCTAAACAACCATATATAGCATGCTTAGTTATGTTGTATTCTAATGTGCATAATCTGCGTCAAAACATGATAGACTCCAATTGAACAAATTATATTCCTGTAGGAATTTATTATTTAAAGGTAAATATATCACCTTATAGGTGAGATACAATGTTAAAAAATTATCTGGCACAGTGTTAGATATCAAATGGCACGATGATATTTACGGATCTTCAAAAAAGCTAAGCTAAGCTAAGCTAACTAGAGGTACTGCAAGCTCACAACTGATATTCCTGCAAAGAAAATATAATTTTTGCTGTACTGCAACATTTCTTTTCCACTGACGTTGAACTTTCACAAATGTCCAAAGCACAATGTCAGGACATAGTTTCATGCCACAGACAATCTTTGTGTCAATTTCTAATCATTTTCTATTACAATATATGATCAAGACTGAAATCATGATTTTTTTTTTACAGTGACCTTGAAGGCACAAATGACCAAAAGTCAAAATCATGACACACCCCTAAGTCTTAGATAAAAGAATAAAAGCAAATTCTTACCCAATATTCTTGGGTTATGTTCAACAAATGCCTTTCTGCACCAATAAAATGAAAGTGAGATGAGATAAACTTTATTTGACTAAAAGGATTGCAAACGTTCATACGATACCGAAGGAATTATCTTCGCAATGATAAAACCAAAAGGAAAAATGGTAGTCGTGATCATGTTTTTTCATATCACGGAGAGAAGTTTCACAAGACTTTCGATTACGTGGCTTTATTCTAGTGATTTTGTTTTTGTAAAGGATAATTGTTTTTTATTTAAATGCCATTGCTTTCATTACAGAATGCTTTTCCTCCAAGAAACGAGCACTTTTTGTACATTAAGTCCATCACGCCATTCAAGTATTAACTCTGCCGAATGATAAACAAAGATGGACCTAGATTCTTAAATAATTCACACCATGTGTTTTAATCAGTTTTACCACTACCTAACACGTTTCCAATCAAATGCAGATACATGATCTGATAGCAAGGACATTTTCATGAGATTTTTACGTTTGATAAATTATGCATCGCCTTTTGCGATCATGTAGTCGAATCAAATGAATACACAACAAGATATAGTGATACCCCCGCTCTGATGTGAATATGCAAAATAAGCAAAGTTGACATTTAACAGAAAGCTGGCATCCGATTGGTACAGAAATATATCCCACAATATGGCATGCCAAAACAAATAGTGTGTTAAAATTTCAAGCATCTGCGATAAATGGCTGCTGAAAAATCGTTGAGGAATATTTGTTTGAAAATTTTGGCTAAAATAAACAAAGTAATCATTTAACAGGAAGTTCACGTCCGATTGGTACAAAAATATATCCCACAATATGGCATGCCAAAACAAATAGTGTGTTAAAATTTCAAGCATCTGCGATAAATAGTTGCTGAGAATTCTTTAACGGAAATTTGTTTGAAAATTTTTGCTAAAAATAAACAAAGTTCTCATTAAACAGGAAGTTGACGTCCGATTGGTACAAAAATATATCCCACGATATGGCATGCCTATACAAATATTGTGTAAAAATTTCAAGCATCTGCGATAAATAGTTGCCGAGAAATCTCTGACGAAAATTTGTTAGAAAATTTTAGGTTAAAAATAAGCAAAGTCGTCATTTAACAGGAAGTTTACGTCCGATTGGTACAAAAATATATCCCACGATATGGCATGCCTTAACAAACACTGTGTAAAAATTTCAAGCATCTGCGATAAATAGTTGCTGAGATAAATGCGACAGAAATGTTTGTTACGGACGGACAGACAGACAGACACACAAGGGTAAAACAGTATACCCCCTCTCCTTCGGAGCGGGGTATAAAAATATCGACAGTGCTGTTGCAATATGAACACTTAGCTATAAGAGAGAGAGAGAGAAGAGAATTTCCATCAAACTTTTAATCACAGCATGTGTTACGATTGGATTTCAAATTGGTTAAAGGGTTTTCTATCACTCATCAGGCTTTTCAGCATTGGGGTTGCATTTGTAAAACTATTCGATATCTTTGTAACACATACGTGCTAAGTAAAGCATATTGCAACCTTACTGTGTCGCTCAATATTAGTAGTACTGAAATTGCGTTAAAGTAAGTATAACTATGTTCTAATATTTGCAGGCAACGACTTATTTCATTATAAACTACTTCCTTTGAATGTTATTTTAAATCAAGTTGACAGTCTGCCCGACCCTAGCAGAAGATCGGGAGAGCGCTCAGTCCATTTTTAAAACAAATTCCTGATGAGAAGCTGATATTGATCGGGGACTTCAAAGCACAACCATGAAAAGTACTACAAGCATCTGAACTAAGAGCTGTGTAATGAGAAATGCTTATTAAAACTTGTGAAAGGACGTGGCTCATTACAGAATATTTCTAACCATCCATCTTTTACTGTCAGACTCTTCTCTTTCTTGTCGACAGATATTAGAATCATCTATTTTTTGGAGGTGTTTTGTTTGGTTCCTTTCGGTTCAAGAACAAACAAAAACAGTCTACACTCCAGAATATTGTTAAAACCTCGAGAAGAAATGACCCATATATTTTAACCCCATTTGTCATAATAATAACGGGCATACTTAGTACCCTAATTACCAGTAATCTGTAGCTCTCCGACACGTATTTTGTCCAGATCCGTCAGTAAATACATGTATGACGTAAACAGCGATTTATATCCCGTAATTATTGTCTGTAATAGATTCAGGTGCGTACACAATCATGGATGCGATTTTCAGGGTTTGCCTGATGAATGGTTACAACTTTGACAAAAATAGTACCACGTGACCATCTAAGTCAAGCGGATTGAAAATTGGCTAAAGCGTTTACTTAATGACAAGAGAACTCTAGAAACAGAGTCTCGTGGAGTCGTTAAAGTCAAATTGAAGCGTACAAGAATGCACACCCAAGACGATCTAAGGGTTTTGGCTTAATGTTATATCTATTCAACATTTACTTCATACATGTACGCATGGAATTTTAAGTCAAAATTGTTTGACAATGTATATTCTTTAGTCTCTTTATAATATCTTACTTGTCAGGAATATAGTCTATTTATAATATCTTACTCGTCACGAATATTATGTTTCAAAATTACACATTCTTTCATATACTACATTTTCTACTCTCTGTAATATAGATGAGATATCCCTTTCTAGAAATCCTCATAAAAAACGACATTTAAAATATGTCACACTACTAATTAATAAAAACTTATAGTTTTACTGTGAAACAAAACGAAAAAATGCAGCTGAAATGATTAAGAGCACCAGAAAGCAAATAATCATGTCTCGCGACAGGAATTTTTTAGTTATTTTGCATTATTGGCAAACTGGCACAGTTTTACTTCTTGTTACCGGGAAAGCCTTGATTTTCAGTCTTTCATTGAAATCTACAATGTCAATCCAAGTTACTTGTATGTCAGCTCGTTCTTTCGTTGTTTTTTATCATCGCGTTTTATATTCAAGCTGTCTCTTTTGGAAAATATCAGGTATATCTTTTACTATGGAACAATTTGAAAAATGATCAAACATCAAATATCTAAAAAGGAGGTTACATAACTAAAATGTCAGTCTAGATCTAATAAATCCTAGTTTTGGCACCAGAAGCAGCCTAGGTGGCAGATTGGATTCAAGGGGAGATATGTTGCCCAAAATCCAGTAACTACATGTACCTTCTGCAAGTCCTCATTGAAAAAATGTTATTAAAATGAATTCAAAATAGCAAAGTAAAAGCTGAGGATGATTTATGACAAACGAAATGGACAGATTTAAGTAATAAAATATTAAACTAAAGATCAACCAATCAAAATATATGGACAACTGTTCTATTTCTATTGGAATCAGCAGGCATGTTCACGAAGCTATATGGTGTGTCCTAAGTACATCTTAGGATATACATGTATCTTAACTTTGATCTAACTTCAGGACATCGCTTGTCCTAAGACCATCCTCAGGCTGTAAAATCACCTTGCCCTAAGACCATCCTAAGGCTGTAAAATAACGTTATTTTTTTATATTGGGACTGTTGTGAAGCTTTTTCTTAAGACCGATGGAATAAAGCATTATTTTCTACGGTTTCAGCATTTCCGACAAACCTCAAATTCACAATCCGCAAGGGGGAGGGGGCCATAGTCATTTATTCTATCATGTATGTTCAGGTTGCACACCACTATTAATTTTTACTATATATTCTTACCAAAATTACGCAACTTTAGATACGGGTAGCGAGTTTAAAACAAACTTCTGGGAAAATTCCTCTTTACAACTTTTAAAACAATTGTTCCTAACCAATTTAGTAGCAAAAAACACACAGCCATCCACAAAGGCACGAGAGTTTGTTTACATCAAAGTTACACATGTGCTTGAAAATCATGTCCGAGCCCTTTCACCCCCCCCCCCCCTGCCGAAACAACTGGCATCAAAAATTCAAGTGACCTCGTATTTTTACAAAGGTGGGAATGTCAGGCATTTCACACGCTGTTTTACATCTCATCACAAAGTACAGTCCCTGTCGCTGGCGGAAAACTTCTAAAACGAAGGGGAATTCGGGAATTATTTTCACTCAGCCATGTTTTGACGTGAACCTTCGGAAATATAGTGTGAGACCTGCACTTTAACAAAATTAGGTGGAGTGAGACACCAAACTCTCACCTCTTCCCCGTTGCTACATGCCTGCCTGGAAGCTGATAAATTAAGCTCATTTGTTTTCGCAAATAGTCTGTTTGGCGAATGAAAATTAATTACTTATTTTTTATATCTATTCTGTACACTAGGAGAGACCTTTACATTCTTTGTTTTGATTACTTTTGGAAATTATTCAAATATCCTTGATTAAAAAGTAGATGTACATCGGTTTATATAAGCCATGCGTGATCATTCTTATTTTTTATCACTTCATTCTTATTAATTATTAAAAATTGTTGAATAACCTGTATTTATGTATTATCTAGCAATTACAACTTATTTCTTATTTAATATGTTCGTGAAATCTACATTTTGCAGATTAAAGAGAAAATGGTTTTGTTTGTACATGTTACCATTAATGTTTTGTTAAATAATTATTTACTTGTAAGCCAAAGACTGTCCTGATACGTATAATCTTTACACAAAATAGCAATTACTAGTATTTGGATTTATCTTTGAACTTGATTGTTATTAGTCATTGAAATATATCTAAATTAATGCATATTTTTGAAAATTTATATAAAAAAAATTACTGGATTTAAGTATATCGTGATACTAACACGTATAATTTTCCCTGCAAAATGATTTATCTCTGAACAAGTCTCTCAGAATTGATGTGAAAAATTATTTAAGTAGGTAAGTATATCCTAACTTAGGATCTTCTTATGTCACCGTCGGGCTACATCTTCAGACGCATTCAAGTTCTTAGGAAGTTCCTTACGTTTTTGTAAGCCACATCGTAAGAACATTTGTCATATCTAAGGAAAGTTTCGTAAACATGCATACTTGTCTGCAACTCAGAAAGTCAACAATTTTTGTATAAAATATTCTTTCTTATTAATTATAATTTTGTTTTGCTTTGCTTTTTGATGATACAAAATGCATAAAATGCCTGAAGTGAGTTTTTGGGGGAAATGAAAATAAATAAACAAGGGATTAAATTGCTCTCCTTACGATTTAAATTTGTGTTACACAGCCACAAATATTTATTTACAAAAGTTTTTGTGAACTTAATATGCATATAAAAGAAATAAAACTCTAAACTAACCCTAGTGTCGTGTTTTTGAATTTCTACAAAAAATTTTTTCAAAAAGACTGGTTTTTTTTTTTAATATGAATGATTAATTTTTGGAAAGTTTGAAAAATAACATTTAAAAGTAAAAATATTTTTATGCAAAAAATTCAGTGAAAACTTTTGATTTAAACATATCACTGTTTTTGTCAAACTATGGAAAAAAGTCGACCTGATCAAAATAAGATCATCGATCCGCTTATATACATGTTACAGCATTTTTGGTAGTTGATTTTAATCAAATCTCCTATGCAGTTACTCTGGCATACAGGAAGTGAAACAGTGTTTGTATCTTAGCACAAACCTTCACCGCTGGCAGGACTTAGTACTAAAAAATAATCAATAAATTCGATGTAATGTATTCAGAAGCGTTGTTTTCAAAGGAAACTTATCTATAAATACTTTGAGTCAGATTTCAAATGGTACGAACAATTTAGATACTTTTTGTAGTCGTTTGTATTCCTACACTAGAGTTCGGAATTGATTGCATACAATTATCTACAAATATTCTGATTAGTAACACATAAAATGCATCGTAGAGTTTGATGGAGTTGATTTATCTTTAAATACTACACACCACGATTCAAATGGGGTTTTTGTCTAAAGCCAGGAATTCTTGTCGGAAAAACCCGATAATTCATAATAAAAAAATGTGTGTAGTCATTCAAAAAAGCTAAGAAACTACTTGCCATGCGAGATAACGTATCGTTGACACTAATCATTAAAATCAACTCCCGTCAGTACTTCAGTACTTTGATTTTTTTCTATCGTCGCTACACGAGGATCTTCGTGTAGCGATCAAACAGAGCGGCCGCGGATCATCGAGACTTTGATTTTAATCAAATTGGAAAACAAGTCTGTTCTGTGAGACTGGTGTATCAAGACGCTGTTTATGTTAATGAGAGTTTCCATTGACGGAAACCTGAATATGGTTTTTATTGTAATGAATACAATCCTTAAAATAGGATTTCATAGAAATAATTGTACGTTTACGAATTACTTTTTAAACTTGAAACTTGAAATTTTAACCTGAGTATACCCCGAAGAAAAGGTTACGTAAGAAATCATGTGCCACATTATTTGTACCATTGTAGTTTGGGCCTATAAGCAATTAACAATTAATAATATATGGTTTATAAACATCGAATTACTACTAAAAAATCCACATGATTTTAGTAAAACAGGGAAACACTCCAACTGTCAATTAAATGAAGAAATAATATAAAAATAGGTTTGATCGCGAATGACTGATTCTGCTGTGCTTGGAAAAACAGTGTGATGATTAAAATTTATTTCAAGCCTATACTCGCTTACATCTAAAGTAACTCTCAAAAGATATTTCTTCACTATCAATGTTTAACTTGAGGAAATGGATCATATTAGCTATGCATGTTTTAATTGGCATTCTTATAACGTTAAGTGAATATTAAAACGTTTAAAACTAATGTTATTTTTCACCAATTTCTCAACGTTCAAACTTATACCAAGGTCCGCCGGCTTGTCCTGTCTCAAAGAGGTGTTGGTACATGTATATCTTAGATCTGGGTTAATTGGCACGGTTTTATGTTTCAAACTGTCGTTTTACTTAATCAAATAACTTCATTGAGTTTCTTAGCCATTCAAGTTACTTCGATCTCTCGTTTTGTAATTTCTGCGATACTTCGGTATTCATTCTTGATATTTATTAGGGCCTCCGCTCTGCGAGTGCCCTATAGTAATCAGTCCTTCCGTACAAGATCTCTTTCCCGAAGCATATCTTCTCTATGCTTGGCCCAATCTTGCTCATACTTCACCCACAGAGTGCCTCTGGGTAATGGGTGTGCAGTGACGTTTCTAGGTCAAAGCTGAAGGCCATAGCAGAATTATATGAAAATAACCTTGTCCAGAGCATATCTTTTCAGCTTTGTCCAATCTTGCCCAGACTTCACTCACGGAGTGCTTATGGTCAAAGGGTGTGCAATTACCTTGAATGAAGTTTTTATGTCAAGGTCATGTTAGATCACAATTTTTTTTTTCAGAGCATATATGCTCTCTAATTAACCCTATGTGACTTCACATAAACAGAGCTTTTGAGTGAAAGGTGTGCAGTGGCCTTCAACCAAGTTTTTAGATCAAATGTGAAGTGTGAAGGTCATAGCAAATTATATGAAAAACCTTTGTCCGGTCATATCTTTCCTCCCTTTGGTCCAATCTGGCTCATACTTCACTTGCAACGTGCTTACGAACAAAGAGTGTGCAATGACTTTGAATGATGTTTATAAGTCAAGTGTCAAGGTCATATTGGATCACGCAAAATTCTTTCTTCAGAGCATATGACTCCTACTTCACATTAACAGCGCGTTTGGGTTTATGGTGTGCAGTGACTTTATGTTTTGAACCAAGGCAATGTGAAGGCCATAGCAGATCTCTTTATAATCAGCTTAGTTCGTAGATTATTTCCCATTTGCTTAATCTTGGTCATCTCTGCTAGCCAAGGGTGGTCGGTCCACTTCGCTCTCCATAAACCCTTGGTAGATGTCATTTCGAAAAGTCGGTGATGCGGTTGCGCTATCAAGCGAGCAACTTGAGTTGTGCCCCTTGAATATTTACAGTTAAATCGAATAAAACAACGGGTAATATACACACTACGGCATAAATACAACTTGAAAAATGTTGACTAGCGAGAGTCGGAACATAATTAACGGTGCTATTAAATAGGAATGAAGATGCCACCTAGAGAAAGCAAAGAATGCTTTATCTATAGCAGCTGTATAATCGTGCCATAAAACCAGGTATTGTCGTCGTGAATATTGCGGACAAAAGAATTTAAATAAAATACAGATCATTAAACCTTTAAAAGCGATAACCATAAGCAGAGACGTATATATACTAACGGGTTAGGCAACTTCCACATTCGCCATGTTTATTACTTCCTATACTATCACGCGAGCCTTGACAAGTTTGTTAATCTCGGTTCAGTCCCATGCAAAAAATATATCGTTTTTAACGTGATCTGATTAGACCATCGATTGGAAGACATTGTACTCGAGCACTTGTGTCTCAACATGTCAAAAGCACCGCATGTTTTACCAAAGATCACACGTGTGTAAAAATTTATTTACAAGCGCCTGATTTAAACGCTGCGATTGGATCGGCTATTCGCAGCTGCAGCCAATCATAAAACCGAGCTTGTCACCGAGTTTTCGTAATGAGATCTGCCAAGGGTTTATGGGTAGCATTGTGGACCGAAAACCCTTGGCTTGCGAAGATGATTCTTGATCAGGTTGAATAAAAATGCCTGTATGTATTGGGTAATGAGAATGAATAAAAAGTTTTATTTCAGCTAGAAAAGGATGACTGCACTTTAGGACATTCGATATTTGCAAGTAAATAAACTTTCAAAAGAAGATTTTTTCTTTCAGTTGCAGAAATGGTCAACATCTAAACTGCAACTTTACGTAAAATTTGCGTAAAATAAAAGTATGTTGTTACCAAGTACTAATTTGTTTTCATAGGCGGGGGTCATCACGATTTCTTCAATCTCCATACGATAATGAGGACACCCACTTTTATACTGACTTCATACATAGTCACACATGTTTGTTTATTGTTCTCCGTTTAACAGTGTATATTTGCATTATCAAAGTTATGTCAAAGGGGAATTAACAGACAAACATGCGCTCATGTTTTAAATAAAAAAAAACGTTCTCCTTCTTTCGCTTTCCATGTTGTAACCAAGGGCTAATGCATGTTGAATATTATAATTCACCACGTGATTTCTCACCTCAGGGACTCGTTTCATAAAGGGTCGTACGTCCAGACTTAGCGCTGCGCCGGTGTAAATACAGGACTAACTCGATTATTTGTGTTTCATTAAAGAGCGCATCTTTACGTCCGACTAAAGTTAAGCCGGACATAAACATATGTAAGCATATATTATGAAACGACGATTGTATTTTATCATTGATGCAATTTAAGTAACATTTATTATCTAATTCAGATACTGAGAAAGGACGATTTATACTTTTAATTCTGGATTTTGATTGCCACGGGAGTTTCTCAGAAATTAATGTGCACACGGGGTTTTCTCCCGAATAAATGTGCGAGAGAGAGAGATGAGAGAGAGAGAGAGAATTCATATAAAACAAGCATTCTGAGAGTATTGCATAAGCAATACACGTCCCCTACCGGTTTGTATTATTCTATGAAAGCTTCCAAGCACACAACTATTTCAGAGCTATTGTAAACGAGATGTCATGCTTTAATCAGAGATAAAAGAACAGAGGAAAGTAAAACTATATAGTTGATATAGAAATTAAATACAAAATAGGTAAAATCATCTCCTGTAATTTCGCCAAGTCTCTTCTGTATTCGCTGGTAAAAATTTGTGAAAACAATGCACTGTTGTGCAGAATATCATTTCTTACCGTCTTCTGTACCCCGAATCAAACCAAACAGTTAAACAGCCTAACCCGACAACGAACCCGATTGTAACAATACAAAACAAACCCTGCCGATTAAATTTACAACACAATGCTTGACACTTTTTTACAGAATTTATTTGTTTGTTAGATATGATAAAAAGAAAGGTACAAGTAACGCACGATATTATTACTGACTACATACTGGCCTCGTTTATTCAATACACACCGAACCCGATAACGAACCCGAACATTAAAAACTTGGAATATAAAAAATTAGTTTTCTCGAAAATATGTCAATCAGACGCTACAAAAGTGTAAACTTGATCTGTAGTTTTACATTTTGAAGCTGTTCAGCAAGTTTCATATTATTCCTCAATTGCATAAAGAAAAAAAGTGTGGAAAACTGAAGTGGGACAGACAGACGGACGGACGGACAGACGGACGGACTGACGGACGCAGAGGAAAGCTATAGTCCCCTCCGGTGAAACCGGTAGGGGACTAAAAAACGTGCCATAAGTTTATGTGTTGCATTTTATAAACTTACATTATATTTTTTCTAAACCAGCAGGCATGTTCACGAACCTATCTTAGGACTATGGTATGTCCTAAGTACATCTTAGGATACGTCTTAGACTTAAGTCTGTTTCTCAAAGCTCTCCTAAATTTAGGAAACGTCATAACTTTGTCCTAACTTTAAGACATCACCTACCTTGGCCTAAGACCATCCTTAAGCTATAAAATCACGTTTTTAGGGATATTGGGATGTTGTGAAGCCTTTTCTTAAGACCGGTAGAATAAAGCAATATTTTCCACAGTTCCAGTATTTTCGACAAACTTCAAATTCCTAATCCGGGAGGGGGGGGGGCATAGTCAATTATTCTATCATGTATGTTCATTTAACAAAATGATGTGGAAGGGACCCCGAACTCTCACCACTTCCCCGTTGCTACATGCCTGCCTTGGAGCTGACAAATTAAGATTTTTTTTTTCGCAAATACTATCTCTGTTTCACGAATGAAAGTTATTCACTTATTTTTTTTATATACATTGTACACTAAATGAGTTACATTCACTGTTTTGATTATAATAATTTTTTGTAACAATTAATGTCCTTTGCTATAAAAAGTAAATTTACATCGGATTACATATACCATGCGTAATCATTCCTAATGTTTATCACTTTATTCTAAAAAAAAAAATAATTTTTAAAAGATTTGTAATGTTGAATGAACTGTATTTATATATTTTCGAGATATATTAGAACTTCTTTTTTATTTAACATGTTCGTGTATTCTATATATCGCAGATTAAAGGGAAATTGGTTGTGTTTGTACGAGTACAGTGTTTCCTTATGTAACGTTTCAAATTCTATGAAAATCGCGTGTTTATGTATCACATATACTTGAATGACAAGATTCTTAAATGTTAATTATGAAATGACAATACACACGTGTTGTTTACATAATTATCTGCTTGTAAGCCAATTCTGTCCTGATACATATTTTTTTTTTTTTTTAAGAACTGTTATTTTTTTTTGGGGGGGGGGGTGGGTGGGTGGGGGGTTCATTTTAAGAAAAACAAACTAAATTATTAGTGATAACTGATATATATTTAGGCAAATGTAAAATTATTAAGATGCATACATTAAAATTACTGGTTTTAGGCCTTTTGTGTTAACTACCGAGACGTACAATTTTCTCTGGCAAAATGTTTAATGATTCATCCCTACATAAGTCTCTCAAATTCGATCTGAATGAATAATTGTGAAAAATAAGAATGGTTGTAGAAGGTTAAGATATCCTAAATTAAGATGTTCCTTAAGTCATATCTTAGGAACACACTTAGGTCATATCTTAGGAAAGTTTCGTGAACATGCCTGCAGTTTTTTTCTTTCTACAACATTTACCATGAACAAGTTTACATCACATTTAGTAATAACTTTACCTTTTAAAAATCTTTCATTAAAATTGCTTCCCGAGAAAATATCTAATATTTTTGTAATCGATATATGAACAGTATGTACCTTTCGATGCATTAATTTTGAATGCAATTAATACTGAAAATTGAAGCCGATTAAACTTACTGATACTAATGCACAATAATAAACTTAATTTGTGATTCTCTTTTTAAATGAAGACAATGATGTTATTGATACATGATTTTAACTACAAGAATAATGACACATTAGAATTTAGACAAGTCTGCAATTCAAACTGATTTGATAAATACAAATAATTATTTCTAAATACTTAATACTGAAAGTGTAACTTATCATTATACATGAACATGTATAAAATACAAATATATTGCGCTAAAATACAAAACATCGCTAAAAAATTGAAAACAAAATTGCATTGATTTTGTTTTATAATCTCTAAAATTCACCTAATTATTTAAAGTGATATATTGATTATTCTATTGAGCACATTACACAAGTCATGTACTTCAACCAAAATAATACCGAGTAAGCCCGCTTTAAATTAAAACTTATTCATGTATTGTATTATATGGATAATGCATTTAAGATTTCCATGTGTTTTTGACACTAAATAATACTCCTTGCGCTAGTGTTCCAAAAAAAAAAAAATCATATACACTTCACCATTTTTTGCTTTCCGTTTAATGTTTTATCTATTTGTGTAATTGAATTTTGATATTATGTGTTTTTGTCCGGTAAATTGTTGAAGGAAAAGGAAAACTATTTAAGAATTTTAACCTTTGTTTGAAACAAGAATTTATCAAATCTTAAATATTTTTAAATAAAAATTATTACAATAGCTCGTTCCTCTAAAATTGATCATATGTTAACATGCTACATGCACCTATACTTAACAGAGTAATAGAAACAATTTTATCAATATGCAGTACTGCTCAAGGACTTATGCTAGAGCTATAGCCTAAAGTTTACGCCTCTAGTTACGCCGCTTTTTGAAATGCAATATACGCTCGACTAAGTTTTGGTGTAAGTCCTCGGACTAGACTAAAGTTAGGCCCAAAATTTAGGCCTCTTTATGAAACGAGCCCCAGGTAACATATTGAATACAGAATTCTATCACGTGACGTGTAAAGTTGCATGTTATTTGCTAGCTAGGACAATTTTTTCGAACACGTTAAGTTGTCAAGCATTGATTCAAAGTCTTCTGTACTAACATGGGCGTGGTCTAATTGTTGAAACGATAGTAAATAGTATACTTGTACCATATAGAATAGATATGGCGATGGTGAAAGAGTGATCACAAAATTCTCCTTTTATCGAAAGTTGTAAGGAGAAAAACATAGAATGAGCTTATTGTATCACAGTCTAAAATCTTAATTGATGTTTGAAATTGACTAAACTCTTTAAAAAATTAAACAAAAGTGATATTAGGTTAAGAAATAAACGCAACATAAGCGATCAAAAAGGGCCAAAAGCCGGCGCTAGGTGCAGTCATCCTTTATAAGTTATGTCAAGGTAAAAGCAAAATTCTCTGAAATGCTTTTCATATTTTCAACCTAGTGTCCATTATATGAGCGGGGCCCCTTGAGATTGTCCCCATCTCAATGTTGTTTAGTTGACAAGAGTGATGCGGTGAATAAAAGCATATTATTGGCATATTGTAACACTTGTATTGTGGCTTAGTGCGATTATCGAACTAGTTTAACAACTGTTAGTATATTTGTAGCGTGCTGTTTAATGATCTGCTCTTATCCATATAAGGTTTTATATATTTTATATTTCTAGAAATTTTCATTATTAGTTATTAAAAGTTGAACAAAACAGGAAGAATAAATAGTTAAAATAGCGGTTTTTTCCTAAACGACAATTTCTGCTAAGCCTACGCAGGCATTAGTTGCATGTAGAATTGTAGCTCCGCGGGAAAATTCTGATCGACATACCGTAAAGAATACATTCGTACTAAAACTTGCAAATTCACATTAAATTTAAACTTGCACTAGGTTTGGATTATTCATCTTTTTTCCTAATGCATATAAAGTACGAAAATACTACAGACCAGTTATCTCTATTAACTTGATTCCAAACACTAAGTGTTAAAACTTACGTGCAAATCATGTTCCGTGTTTCTCTTACTGTAGGATAATGATGGATGTCTTTAAATCTCATTTCAAACACAAATACAGTGACAAATCTTAAGGCACTTTTTGTATTTTGCATTTATGCTTTTAACAGATGCCGCTTGAGGTTCATGTACGATTGATAGCACATGCATATCATAGGCGCTCCTCGGCTTATTTTGTAAATGACAAACGATATCTAAATACATGTATACCCTCTATACAATAAAATCAACAAGGCCTGCAACTCTCTGCCATTTTTTAATCTCGTCTGCAACCTATTTTAACTCACTTGAAGAAGTTATCATATTCTAACTGTAATATTATTATGTAAAGTATCAATTCGGAACTATCAATGTTGTACGTATATGATTTTGTCTACTTTCGTTTTATACATGTTATACCAGTTCAGGCAACAGTTTAATTAAATGTCGAACTAGCACAAACGTGTTGTTCAACTTGTTGAACTATCTCAGCAATCATCAGATTATTGTCTGTCATTCGTCCGTCATAACATAACACTAACTCTGTTGTACAAAGTGTAAACCTCCTGATCAACGGTACTAGATATGCCTCCTAAAAGTAAATACAACGAAACACATCAGGTTTGGTTGAAGTGTTTGTATATATGTGACAGTTTTCTTGTGTTACCTGTTGCTAACGCTGAGGTTAATAGAACGGATTATCGACTGCGTCTAAACCAATCAGATTTCAGTATTTAACATGAAAGTGTAATAATATGTTATATGTATCAATATAGCTTTGTTATATCGGTATTGTGATGATTATAAGAAAAGCAAATAACCAAAATCTGTGTACTTACATGTATATATGTTAGACCTATTACGAGTCTTAAAATTATTACAATATAGCAGTATGTAAAAAATGATATATATTGGACAATAGCAGTGTGTTCTATTTTGAAAAAAAAATACCCTTTCTAACATTAAATAACCATACACAAAATTACTTTGACTTTTCAGATTTCGCATGCATTATGGTTTTGTTAAAATGACAACCAATACATCATCAATCTCCTTGAATAAGATGAATTTGGATTTACATGTAGTTATACTCTGTCCCGAGTTTTTGCTTCCACCACTTTTTGCTTGATATTTCAATAATAGTTAATACCTTTGTGCTCAAACTACGTTCATCCACTAATATGAAAAGTGTCCAGATTACCTGTTTTGAAACGCCCCCTCTACCGCTTCAGGTTTCAATACACATCCAAAAATTGAAAGTCTACGGAGATTTTGCATTGCATCAGCCATGAATAAGCCCAGATGATAATGTTAAAAAATTACGCGATGTATTCCGAGTGTATTTCGAATGGAGAAAAGGTGTAAACATTTCCCATTACAAATCTCCGTAAGAAAATTGTTTTCGTTCCTGTGAAATTTTATGAGTGAAAAGGGATAATTGTTCAATGAAGATATCTTGGATATGTTCCCTTTCATCGATTTCAATTGTATTTCTATGTGTATTTTTATTAAAAATCATCACAAATTGATGGAAGCAATGACTTGGGAAATTCCGCAAATTTGATAGGTTACAGTCAATAGGTATGGCTACACCTATGTATCCAGCCTAAACGCACATTGCAGCTTATAAACGATTGTCATTAAATGTCATATTTCTTAAGAAATAAACAACATTATTTAGTGAACATGGCGTTATGAATAGCAATTGCTCTGCTGGCATATTCCATGATGCGCGCTAGCGCATTATGGAAAATATGCCAGCAGAGCAGTTGCTATTCATAACGCCATGTACGCTAAATAATCGTTATTACTTATATTTGCATTTTACCACTCGCAAATACCCTGTATTAGCATATACCTTGACTTTTAGCTATTGCATCAAAATTAATCATTCAGACTGTAATGTATCTTTTTAATTCACATAGATTTGTTAACAGAATAAATGATATGTTATAGCAGTAATTCTTTTAAAATATTATTATAAGACAGGTTTTAATATTTCAAAATACATCAATTTTATGGAGTTGGAGAAAAACACATCATGTATCGTATAGTGGTTTAACTCTATAACGTCATGGAAAAGTATATGACGCCACACCTTTATGACGTCATAGTATACACACGGAGCAATTGCGATTATAGAAAAATAATTGCAGCTCCTCCGTATGGACTTACAGTGGGAAAGAACAATGCATATGCAAATATTAAACAAGAGGCCCATGGCCACATCGCTCACCTGAGGAACAATAGGTATGATAAAATCAGCTTAATGGAGTCATAATACAAACACTCTGGACAATGTACAATAATACATGTAGATCCTGTATAAATAAAATCCATTTCCCCCTGGATATTCTTATGTTTATAATCATTAGTCCCTTTTCTAACAGGATGATTTTATAGTCATATCACATGTTCAGTATTGCAGCTCTCAAAAAGATCCTTAACAATTGTTTATATATGGGATATAAAGCTACATCAAACTCTGAACCTTCTTGTGAGGCCGAAAAATTGTCCTGGAGCCAAAGTCTTAACAATTATAAAGAATCATCTGGCTGATTAGTTTCTGAGAAGAAGATTTTTAAAGATTTATTCTATATATTCCTATGTAAAACTTCGACCCCCCCCCCCCATTGTGGCCCCACCCTACCCCAAGGGATCATGATTTTCACAACTTTGAATCTACACTTCCTGAGGATATGCCACACAAGTTTCAGCTTTCCTGGCTGATTAGTTTCTGAGAAAAAGATTTCTGAAGATTTACTCTATATATTTCTATGTAAAACTTTAACACTCCCCCCTCCTCAATGTGGCCTCACCCAACCCCTAGGGATCATGATTTTCACAACTTCGAATCTACACTACCTGAGGATACTTCCATACAAGTTTCAACTTTCCTGGCTGATTACTTTCTGAGAAGATTTTTAAAAATTTACTCTATATATTCCTATGTGAAACTTCGACCCCCCCCCCCCCCCATTGTGGTCCCACCCTACATTCAGGGGTCATGAATTTCACAACTTTGAATCTACACTTCCTGAGGATATTCCACACAAGTTTCAGCTTTCCTGGCTGATTAGTTTCTGAGAAAAAGATTTCTGAAGATTTACTCTATATATTCCTATGTAAAACTTTAACACTCCCCCCCCTCCTCAATGTGGCCTCACCCAACCCCTAGGGATCATGATTTTCACAACTTCGAATCTACACTACCTGAGGATACTTCCATACAAGTTTCAGCTTTCCTGGCTGATTACTTTCTGAGAAGAAGATTTTTAAAGATTTACTCTAAATATTCCTATGTAAAACTTCGACCCCCCATTGTGGCCCCACCCTAACCCCGGGGGTCATGAATTTCACAACTTTGAATCTACACTACCTGAGGATGCTTCCACACAAGTTTCAGCTTTCCTGGCTGATTAGTTTCTGAGAAAAAGATTTCTGAAGATTTACTCTATATATTCCTATGTAAAACTTTAACACTCCCCCCCCCCCCCTCCTCAATGTGGCCTCACCCAACCCCTAGGGATCATGATTTTCACAACTTCGAATCTACACTACCTGAGGATACTTCCATACAAGTTTCAGCTTACCTGGCTGATTACTTTCTGAGAAGAAGATTTTTAAAGATTTACTCTATGTATTCCTATGTAAAACTTCGACTCCCCATTGTGGCCCCACCCTACCCCCGGGGGTCATGAATTTCACAACTTTGAATCTACACTACCTGAGGATGCTTCCACACAAGTTTCAGCTTTCCTGGCTGATTAGTTTCTGAGAAAAAGATTTTTAAAGATTTACTCTATATATTCCTATGTAAAACTTCCACCCCCCATTGTGGTCCCACCCTACATTCAGGGGTCATGAATTTCACAACTTTGAATTTACACTACCTGAGTATGCTTCCACACAAGTTTCATCTTTCCTGGCTGATTAGTTTCTGAGAAGAAGATTTTTAAAGATTTACTCTATATATTCCTATGTAAAACTTCGACCCCCCCCCCATTGTGGCCCCACCCTACATTCAGGGGTCATGAATTTCACAACTTTGAATCTATACTACCTGAGTATGCTTCCACACAAGTTTCAGCTTTCCTGGCTGATTAGTTCCTGAGAAGAAGATTTTTAAAGATTTACTCTAAATATTCCTATGTAAAACTTCGACCCCCCATTGTGGCCCCACCCTAACCCCGGGGGTCATGAATTTCACAACTTTGAATCTACACTACCTGAGGATGCTTCCACACAAGTTTCAGCTTTCCTGGCTGATTACTTTCTGAGAAGAAGATTTTTAAAGATTTACTCTATGTATTCCTATGTAAAACTTCGACTCCCCATTGTGGCCCCACCCTACCCCCGGGGGTCATGAATTTCACAACTTTGAATCTACACTACCTGAGGATGCTTCCACACAAGTTTCAGCTTTCCTGGCTGATTAGTTTCTGAGAAAAAGATTTTTAAAGATTTACTCTATATATTCCTATGTAAAACTTCCACCCCCCATTGTGGTCCCACCCTACATTCAGGGGTCATGAATTTCACAACTTTGAATTTACACTACCTGAGGATGCTTCCACACGTTTCATCTTTCCTGGCTGATTAGTTTCTGAGAAGAAGATTTTTAAAGATTTACTCTAAATATTCCTATGTAAAACTTCGACCCCCCATTGTGGCCCCACCCTAACCCCGGGGGTCATGAATTTCACAACTTTGAATCTACACTACCTGAGGATGCTTCCACACAAGTTTCAGCTTTCCTGGCTGATTAGTTTCTGAGAAGAAGATTTCTGAAGATTTACTCTATATATTCCTATGTAAAACTTTAACACTCCCCCCCCCCCCCTCCTCAATGTGGCCTCACCCAACCCCTAGGGATCATGATTTTCACAACTTCGAATCTACACTACCTGAGGATACTTCCATACAAGTTTCAGCTTACCTGGCTGATTACTTTCTGAGAAGAAGATTTTTAAAGATTTACTCTATGTATTCCTATGTAAAACTTCGACTCCCCATTGTGGCCCCACCCTACCCCCGGGGGTCATGAATTTCACAACTTTGAATCTACACTACCTGAGGATGCTTCCACACAAGTTTCAGCTTTCCTGGCTGATTAGTTTCTGAGAAAAAGATTTTTAAAGATTTACTTTATATATTCCTATGTAAAACTTCCACCCCCCATTGTGGTCCCACCTTACATTCAGGGGTCATGAATTTCACAACTTTGAATTTACACTACCTGAGGATGCTTCCACACGTTTCATCTTTCCTGGCTGATTAGTTTCTGAGAAGAAGATTTTTAAAGATTTACTCTATATATTCCTATGTAAAACTTCGACCCCCCACCCCCATTGTGGCCCCACCCTACCCCCGGGGGTCATGAATTTCACAACTTTGAATCTATACTACCTGAGTATGCTTCCACACAAGTTTCAGCTTTCCTGGCTGATTAGTTCCTGAGAAGAAGATTTTTAAAGTTTTACTCTAAATATTCCTATGTAAAACTTCGACCCCCCATTGTGGCCCCACCCTAACCCCGGGGGTCATGAATTTCACAACTTTGAATCTACACTACCTGAGGATGCTTCCACACAAGTTTCAGCTTTCCTGGCTGATTAGTTTCTGAGAAGAAGATTTTTAAAGATTTACTCTATATATTCCTATGTAAAACTTCGACCCCCCCCCCCCCCATTGTAGCCCCACCCTACCCCCCGGGATCATGAATTTCACAACTTTGAATCTACACTTCCTGAGGATGCTTCCACACAAGTTTCAGCTTTCCTGGCTGATTACTTTCTGAGAAGAAGATTTTTAAAGATTTACTCTATGTATTCCTATGTAAAACTTCAACCCCCCATTGTGGCCCCACCCTAACCCCAGGGATCATGAATTTCACAACTTTGAATTTACACTACCTGAGGATGCTTCCACACAAGTTTCAGCTTTCCTGGCTGATTAGTTTTTGAGAAGAAGATTTTTAAAGATTTACTCAATGTATTCCTATGTAAAACTTCAACCCCCCATTGTGGCCCCACCCAACCCCCGGGGGTCATGAATTTCACAACTTTGAATCTACTCTACCTGAGGATGCTTCCACACAAGTTTCAGCTTTCCTGACTGATTAGTTTCTGAGAAGAAGATTTTTAAAGATTTACTCTATATATTCCTATGTAAAACTTCGACTCCCCATTGTGGCCCCACCCTAACCCCGGGGGTCATGAATTTCACAACTTTGAATATACACTACCTGAGGATGCTTCCACACAAGTTTCAGCTTTCCTGGCTTTCTGGTTCTTTAGAAGAAGATTTTTGAATATTTCTCGAAATTTTTAATTAATTTCTAATTATATCCCCTTAAAAACGGGTGTGGCCCTTAATTTTCACAACTTTGAATCCCCTTTTCCTAAAGATGATTTGTGCCAAGTTTGGTTGAAATTGGCCCATTTGTTTTTGAGAAGATGTTGAAAATGTGAAAAGTTTACGGACAGACAGACAGACGGACGACAGACAAAATGTGATCAGAATAGCTCACTTGAGCTTTCAGCTCAGGTGAGCTAAAAATGTTTTCGGGTTTTATTTCCTTGAGATTATGTGTCTAAAGCTTGTTAAAACCCCGAAAAATATATTGCATGATAAGGTGAGGAACATCCGATTTCCATACTAAATCTACCTGCTGTACAATACACGACATTGCTTGGAGAACGTAAGATTTCCCCTCCGTACACAGAGTAAACAGAAAGACTGCTTGCAAATTAGATTCATAATCGGATTGTTCGTTGAGAGGCCAGCTTATCATAAACATTACTGCGGACCAATAAATAGGATAAAGAAGGACCTGTGTATAACGATGCTAATGGCAATATTACTACTGAAACTGACCAGCGAAAAGAATTTAATCAAGTCTCGAGTATTATAAGAAACGTTATAAAGGTTACAAAATGCTGTTTTTGCCTGTGGTGACCTGATATAATGTATGATTTGTTTAGAAGTATAATGATCAAAATACGAGCCTGCACTGTTAATAAAACTTAACGATAAGATAATACAACAAACAATGTGCAGAAGAATCTGTACTTACAGAAAGTCATAAACCTTTTACGAAAAACCCAGCATATTTCTATCGATGGTGACTTTGTTGATACTGAGCATACCGTACATCCGGGTTTTTGCGCGTGTCATAAAATTTACGAAAATTGGTATATGTGTCATTTTTACTGTGAGTCAGTCATTCTTTGCAATTTAATAAGTTTCTAATAGTAATCAATGCTTGATGTAGTTTCTGTGAATGGAATAATTGGCAATGTAAACGTGATCGGGAAAATAAGATAATCACGAAAAAAAAAAAACCAGATATACGAAGGAAATATCCTGTATGGTTACTTGAGATTTGTAAAGTGCTTGCTATGCAATAGTTAACGGTCAAGACTCCTGACTTTTTCCATTAACATAATTCTAAATGAGTCTCTTCACGAAATCTATGCTCGATAATAAGAAAATAATACATTGTTCAGTTATGAATATCCAACCCTATATTGGCACATAATCTTTAAATCCTCTCCCATATTTTACTTTTGTCACAAAAACTGGTTAAAAAAATACACATGTAAACAAAGCCGCAACAAATTGTTTCCTTAAATATTACAAGGGCGTTTCATATATTTTAATGATTAACACAAAACAAAGACAATGTTAACCTTATTTCATGGTTTTTGGGGTCAGACTTGCTCCAATTTTTTAAAATTATTTTTCTAATGTATAGTCGCTTGAATCAATTGAAATTCTTTATTATCTGAACAACTATACATCAGAACGCACAATTCTCAGAGTGATAGAGCTTGTATATGAAGAGCCCGCCGTTCCTTAAAGGAGGTGATAATTTGAAACGAAGCCACGCCATCTCGGCATATAATCAATACAGCCAATCCGTATATTATTTCTCCATTATAAGACCGCGAACGATTGAGAGGGGACGGATATTCGAACTCTCTCCGTTTATACTGTACTCACCGCAAATTTAAAAACAGTCGGAAATTTAAGAAAAGATGGTTAAAATTTCTGAGAAATAAATCGTGATGAATTACAGCATGTCTAGCTTTGCAATAGGAAACCCACCTGAAGTTCCATATAACAGCCACGGGAGTTCTTCAACAGCTCTCACCAATGTTCTCCTTAACGGGTCGGAACCAAGGCCGAATATGACCGGGGACAACGCATTGTCAACTACCGAGTCCCCAATGCCCCCAACATTCCAGGATAGTTTGGTTAAAACAGTTGTTCTTATTCTTCTTTTCACCATTTCATTCATTGGAAATACTGCTACTTTAATACAAATGTACCGTGTACGAAAACGGCGCTCTACTATCAACACTTTAATAGTGAATTTGGCGGTTGCGGATCTAATAGTTACTTTCTTTTGTATGGCGGCAGAAGCAGTCTGGGCCCTGACCGTTCAGTGGGTGGCGGGTGTTGCCATGTGCAAAATGCTCCGCTTTATCCAAGGTACCGGTCTGTTGGTCTCCACTTATATTACAGTGGTGATAAGTTTAGACAGATGCTGTGTGATCATTGACCCAATCAGTCGAAACAAAGCACCACAGAGAGTCCGGATCATGATCATCATGTCCTGGTTTTTGAGTGCCTTGTTTAGTATACCTCAGGTAAGCTCTGTCAGTTAGTTCAATAATGTTGTTTAGCATTTTTTAGCAGGTACTCGCCAATATTGATGATAAATTTGCGTCATGCAGGTTTGAATGAAGTTATGCTTTAATTCATAAAACAGACAGGGCAGAAATAGGCTTTGCTCGCTGCCTAATCCAATTCAATCTAGTTGGATAAAGTATTGTTTAAGTAATGAAAATAAAATACAGAACAATATTGTGGGTGGTGGTTTTAAACCTCGAAAAATTATTACCTATATTTTTCTGCCTTGCATTTTTAGCTCTTTTATTTGAAGTAGATCTAATATCATGTTATACATATCTTGTTGGATACTTTATCTTCCACTGAACTAATCGCGGAACTTTATTTAAAGTTGAACATAAACCAAGATGATGCATGCTGTTGGATCGAGAAAGATCGAAGTCGATAGAATAGCTCTTAGTAAGCTCCCTATCACCCTTTTTTATTGGTGTACCGCGCAAAGCCAAAAACGCACAGAAAACGTCCATGTATCTAAGCTAAATCACAATAGCGGAGTATCATCTGGCTATGATAAAGGAATTGGCTTTGTATAAAAATGAATTGTATCAGTTTAATAGTGTTTTCAACAGCTTGGAAGAATTATTTACTTCCAAACAAACCCAGACATGTAACCGTGTAGATTATGATCCTTATTATTTTTCGTTATCTTTGATGTCCTCGAACAATATATGTTGGGCATCGGACGGTAGCACCTTGTAATTATTTAAAACTTGTTCAACATAAAGAAGTTTGTGACAAGGAAAACAGAAAAATCTATGAAGCCAATCAATCAAACGGATGACAGCTGTAGAGAGGAACATAATCACTTTCTCCGCTTGTCCTTACCGAAGCGATCGTCAATTTCCATAAAGACGTTCAGACGATGGATGTCTTCATGCAGAAACTCTGTAAGCGGTGGCTAATTGTCACATTACATATGTAGAATGTATGAACCAAATAATCTCTCAGAATCCCGGACCTTTTGCGTTGATATACAGGATGTCTATAAATTATCTGGGTGAAAATGATTTGCCTATTAAAAATATGTCTTTTGTGACATTACGACCTCAACCGTTCCGAATTTGACTTGTATCATGGAAATGTATCATGTGTTGGATAGTCCGCTTAATTCTTTCTCTCTGTAGTTGGAACGTGTGTTCCAGAAAAAACCGTGACTTTTCTGCACTCTTTAATCGCCCGATCAATATAAAGATTATAATTTAGTCAGACGCAGTTTCAGTTACATCTTGAAATGCATTAACTGATAGTTATCTTTAAAATGGATTTAAGTGTTGCAGCACTAGCAATTGCACACCATTTGCCTGTGTTGTAAGAGGTATCATACGGTATTTTTAAACACCCAGAACAATGGTTTTATTTGCCATTTTATTTTTGGTAGACGTATATTTGTCATAGAATTTTTGAGAAGTTTATTTTTTATAAAACGAATCATTTTTGATAATGTGCCTGTAACTTAATCCTTTGCGACATTTTAGTTTACTATATTTGATTTTTGGTGAAGTGCAATGTAAACGTTTTACAGTAATATGAGCTAAAGTTTTATATTTTTAACAAAAGCGTGGTATTTTAATTCTTTAATGTAATTTGAACCTGAATGATACAAACAGAACAAGTACTAGTGAAAGAGTTGCATATAGTCAGTAGAAACATTTTTTTCATTGTGGAATAAAAGAAAATTAAAGAACGAGATGAAAACAACTACATGTATTTTGTTTCTATTTTGTTCCACAAGAGGCTCTAAACATGTTAATCATCTCATTCATTTAATTTGAATGCAGTTTCATAAAAAAATTATCCGACAGGATAATTTAAGCTCATCAGTATAATAAACTATTGTTTTTTTAAAATCTTAAATAATTTTAAAGGTTATTTTGCTACATGTGCATGTATGTTTTTTTTCTCACCAAAACACGTTTAATCTCTCTCTCTCTCTCTCCTCTGCAAACAATTACTTTTTGTTGAGTAAGACACCCTTTTTTCGAAATAATTTAGGTTAGTCAGTATCAAATGGCATCAGTATCTAATGCCTTGTGCTCTGAGCAAACTGTTCCAATCTCTGGCATCAAAGCTAAACTCCTCACATGATTTAGTTGATATTTTTTTCTTATCAAAAATATTTTAATAACCAACTGGTCAATGTTGTTTTTGTTGAGCTTGCTACATACGTAAATATCGACCTCTTTGGCATCTTAAGTCATACAGTGCTGATGCTGAAAATGAGGGGAGATTGAGGTGCACTTGTAAAATAAAAAGTGAAGACAGAAACAACTTAACGAGGAAAGTGCCGAAATGGTAGAAGGTTTGAACAAGAGTCAATCGCTCATTTCATTCTGGTTTGCAACATCAAAAAATATTTTTGGTGCCAACCATTCTACTGACCTGCAGAAATTATTGAGTTCAGACAACATATTATAGTATTTAGGCTACATCAAACCTTATTGTTCCATTACGTCTACGGAGAAAGAAATTCCGACGGTGCTAATTCATTCAGTGTGGTGAAAGGCGTCTATTTACAAAATCCTGGCATGCACTCTAAACATGTAATTTTGAACTGATATTTTAAAACACTTATGCAGATTGTACTTTGCAATAGTAATGAATTTATGTATGTTTATATTCTTTTTAGTATATTCTTGCAATGCAGTGTTTGCCAGCATTAAACTTCCCAATGGAACATCCCGGTAGCTATTAAACTCACATTAAATGATAAAATGAAGCACAGCCATTCATATCTAGGTCTACTGAATGACATTCCCTTATACTAAAACCTCACATAATTCTAATCATTAATGATCTGCACTTCTTTGGCCGCAAAGTTCAATCGTGATTAATGTTGTAATTAACGTTACAGACAAATAACAAGGAAGCAACTGGTTGTAACAAAGTTCCTGTAATGCAGGAAGGTCAATGCCAACTTATAATCATAAAAACGGATTTTAGGGACTATTACAATCGAAATACATTAGTCATACAGTATATGTGTCGGCCAAACTCAAAGTACTTCTGTTGTTTGACATTCAATCCGAGAGGAAGTGAGCGCACCTGAAGAAAATGCGTTGAATATTAGATTAGCCTGCAGCTCTGTAAACAGAAGCCAAAAATGCAGTCAAAGTCAGACTTTTATTACATCCTACACGCATCACAACACAATTTCTCCTAAATTAATTTAGGATTGTTTACTTATCGGCGATAGATTATAGTCTTTCAAGATTTTTTATAGTACATGCGTTTTTTTATTCTCCTTAAAAAGAAAAATTCTGAAAATTTCCTCTCATGATTGATGTGAAATTAACCCATTATCGAAAAGGGTGCAATTGATTTTTTGGGCCAAGATGTTAACTGCGATTTAGGAAGTATGAGCGAGTTCAAAAATACGATCATTTATTGATCATTCATGTCTCTAAAAAATATGATCATTCGGTCTCAAAAACTGTTCTGTCACATATATATCTTTACTTATTTCCTTCATTCTTCGATATGTATGATATCAAAATTTTCCTTCAAATAAATTGATGATCTTCTCATTTTGAATCTAAACTTATTTTTTTTTAGCTATATATTTCATCAACCGCAACTTCTGCAACAAAAATATTCAACCTTCAGGTGCAATGTAATTGTGAAGTGATTAACAACAATAATCAATGTTAGATAATTGTTTACTCCTACGTACCACACAAATGAACGTTTGCCAAACCGCAGAAAGGTTTCGTTTTTATTTTTACTTTTTTTACTGTCCATTTGCATGTCTTAGTGAGCCGCTGGAAAGCACGAAAAGTATGTACATGATGTGTATACATGTATTTGCAAATCAATAAATCAAACGCTAACGTTCAGACGTGTTTTGCTCTGATAATGGTTTCATGCTGAATTGTAAAAATTTTGTTTCATGTACTCTGCGGCTTCCGATGCATTTAAATACACATTTAATCATCTGGTACATAGTATTTGGTTCATAAAATCTCAAATGTTTATTTTTGCCCAATTTCTCTAATAATTTCATTCATAAAGCTAAAAAAAAAAAGTGCAGTACACCTTAAACAATACATAAAAAATAACATTTTAATTGCGTGCGTCTTTTCGTATTACCATTGTTCGTTTCACTTGCTGTTCTATGCCTTTATCAGTAACATATGGCAATCGTAAGTGGTTTTGGGGAAACCAATACACTTATCTGAATATTGCTATCTCTTGGGTTTTTTTTAAAGCCAATGATCGAATGACGATGTATTACAACCGAGTTGATCAAGCAATGATCAATCAGTGCGTTGGTGTTTATATGAAAAAGATTTCGAAAGGACACCCACTTTTTGTCTTGTCCCTTACTAAATACTCGTGACAAAAAAAACCGCTGTAACTTTCAATACTATAGACGAAATTATGATGTTTTGCAGGATCCGAGTACAAACAATCTAGTACTCATAAATAAATTATATTAACTCAGGAACAAAAGCGCTCCTTATCTCTTACTCAAAGTACAAAAATGCCCTATACTAAAAAGCAAGGCCTGCAACTTCCGCCGTTTAGTATGGGTTATCTCGATCGGAAGATATAATTTAAATTCAGTGTAATTTTCAACTTTTGTCATTTCCGGTCGATCAACAATAATGGCGAGTTCCAGGCTTCCATGATTTTCCATATTATATACACTGTAGATGGGTAGCTTATGGTCAGAAAAACATCTCCTTATAAAGATAAGACGTGAACTGAACATAATTATACATGTATATATATAACACAATCACAGGACTGGACACGATTAAACGTTATTTTTCGCCGTATGAATGAACTCGTAAAAGGAGCAGGGTTGTCACTAAGACCCGGGAGGCGGGGAATTTCCCCACATATATTGCCTTAATTACCCGGCTATTTTTCCATTTCAAACACAATGTAGCTAGAAGCAAGACCCCCAGACCCCCTTCTACTTTTTCATTTCCTCCTTCTACTTCAACTTTTAGAGACAACCCTGAAGGAGTATTCAAAATAGTTTACAAAGAGTTCATTCTTAGCTTCCGTTGGAATATCATACAAGTAGTCTATGCGCATGTTTAAGCGGGAACTTGTGTTAAAGCTTTATTCAACTTCAGTAGCCTAATTAATTCAGGATTCGAGAATCAATCCGAGACCAAGGATGCAATTAGGGTCAATTAGAGCGGACGCGTGCATGAACTAATACCCACCATGCACAACACACCGCTACCAATTGTTTGTTGTATGTGTTGCTGACCGATCTGTCAATTAGTTTTTCACTAATGGTCAGTTTTACCCGACATACTTTTTTATATATCGCATTTACAGAAATTGATATTAATAGCAATAGGTTTTTGTTCAAAGACCAGTCCCCTATTACAATAATATGACCGCTCGGTCTCTGATCAAACTTCGAGACGTGATAGTGTGCGTGCAGATTCATTAACAAAGGACCATTACATACAGAACTCACGTCCGTTCATATTGTTTATGTTTTACAAAATCATTGATTTTTATGGGGAAAACAGAAACTTGGTGTTGGAATATCAAGATAAAGATGCACAGATCAAATCAAAAACGTTAACTTAAATATCAAAAGTAGAAAATTTAACAAAGAGACTATTAGATTTGATTAATGTCTTTAGAGTTGTTGAAAGTTATCTTCAGTCACCGAGCATGTGCAGAGAACTCTTGTATAAACATCCTGTACAATTATCAAAATACTTATGAGAATAACGCCCTTGTGAACAACAGGATGTCAAATTTACACATAGATTAATTAATGGTGTAATATTTTAGTTATAGGTCGAATGATTATGTAATTAGGGATTCATAGTGATGATTAAGTAATTAGGGATTGATGGCATCGCTAACACATTTACCCCCCACCGGTGTATTAGTTTCGGGTCCATGTTAGCGTATAATAACGGCATTTCCAGGAGCATTCCGTAAAATTCAATTATAAGTCCCCTACCGGTTTTCACCGGAGGGGACTATAGCTTTCCTCTGCGTCCGTCAGTCCCACTTCAGTTTCCCTCACTTTTTTTTCTTTATGCGTTTGAGGAATAATATGAAATTTGCTGAACAGCTTCAAAATGTCAAACTACAGATCAAATTTTACACTTTTGAAGCGTCTGGTTGACATATTTTCGACAAAATTAATTTTTTATATTCCAATTTTTTAATGTTCGGGTTCGATCTTCTGCATAACAGTGCATTGTTTTCACAATTTCCACAAACCGGTAAGGGACGTGTATTGCTTATGCAATACTCTCAGAATGCTTGTTAATTATGCATTTAAAATAAACCATTAAATAAATACATTGTATAATTACATACTGGTGGGGCACCTTCTGGATTCGAAACCATATCCATAAATCACCAAGTTAACATACCTTACTTGTTACGTTACGTTGTTAATTGCAGCCTAATGACAAAATGACTGCCTCCTTAGTGAAATCACAAGCGATGCCATGTATTAATCAAGATTGACGAGATGTGAAATATATCAAAACGTGCAAGATTCATTTACACTAGTAGCTACTGCTACTGGCGATTGTCAAGGAAGCTGAGTAGAGAAGAGCACGCAATCATGCTAATTTTTATCATAACAGATTTTGTGCCAGTAGTTGTCTTGGCTCTGCTTCAGTCTGGAAAAGACAAGCCTTTGGACAAAGTTACAGTAAACGTCATGCATACAGTCGTCTTATTAAACTGTTTACACAAAAGCTCAGAAAGGGAAGAGTATAATAATGATAAAAAAACCCACAAAGTATACAATGAATTGAGCTGGAACTGGATGCAATTATATTATGACTAGATTCCGTTTTCCGTAGTGATCTGATATAAAGTATCGGCTTTTAAAAGCTGTGGGTAGTATATTACGGAGTTTTATTCTAGCGACCACATGGGGCTTCATAAAAATGCACATGGTACAAAGAAAACGAGTAGAATCTTATCCCTACATGAAGCATATTCAAGGCGAGATATGATGAATTTCCATTTGATATTGAATTGAGACAGATGTGACATCGAGCAATTTTTACACAATCCTTTCACTTGGAAATACTATTACACAAATCTAAAGAATCTCTGTCATGAAAGTTCGACACTTTTTATTGAATACCAGTACTTCTTACATGTATATATGATAATTTTTAATTTAATATTTTTGCTATCATATATTAAGTAACCAGACCTCTTTTTATGGATATCAATTGTGAGCTCTTCCTTTCTTCCTTGGCTCTCTACTGTACATTGTACACGGAAAGAAAATGTTTGGGCGGCCATTAAGGATGCTACGAGGTAGGTTAGTACGTTTGATAAAGAGGGAAAAAATGAACCCTAATTACACTTGTTTGGAGATGAATGGGAATCGAACTGACAATTAGACCCAATCTTGTTCAAAAGCAAACTGATAAATAATCTATATCCTTACGCAGATGTCGACCTCGCTTGACCCCTTTGGGCCTCAAAGTGGCGTGTCGTGTTTGAGTGCGATTCTTGTTGAAATAAAGAAAGTACGGACCGTTTATACATCTCTTAAAAGCAATGAAAAGAAAGATCTATATCAAGATTGTCGACACTCTATGGCTCCTTGTGCATTAACGCCTTATTCTTTGTTTTTTGTTAAGTGCTGGCTATGAACAAAATTTTAAGAAAATGCCTGACTTCTGATACCAAAGAATCCCCGTGTCGTCAAAATGTCTTCGTTTATTTCATCATTATTTCTATTTCAGTGCTAAAGAAATAATCAATATGCACAATAAGAACAAAAAAAGAATGAAATTGAAATTAACGAGATCATTAAATTAGAGGTTATAGGTTATATCGTTACACTAAAGCGACAGTGATAAAAACAGGTAATAGCAGCCACACATTTATCTAGTCTATGGTTTAAGGAGAGAGCGTCTACTCTACAGATATCGCGATGTTAGAGATAAGAAACTATTTCCAAACTATTTCGAACTTAATATGGAAAACTGACATCCTAATAACGAAATCCATTTCTTTTTAGATATAAATAGAATATTGCTGACTTTAATGCACGATTTCATTGGTTTGCCTTCTGGTGAAGCCAATGATTATACATCAATTCAAAGCAGATACCTACTTGATATGTAATGGATATATGCCAAAAACAGCTATCTATAAAAAGATATCGTACTTAAAAGACTGCCATTGAATTTCATTGTTGTTTTACCCGAAACAGTCCGATTTTGAAGGATATCAGTACTGTAACCAGTGGTAACGGTCTGTGATTAAGAAGCTCTCTAATATCGGGCTGTCACAGATATAATTTTAGAACAAAGGACTGCTTGAACAATAGTGTTGTATGAGGGACGGAGATGTTTATGATACTTGATTCTCACAAGGCGTGTGAAACATTGTCAAAACCATGACCGATCACTTTTATTCTTCCGCTTCAAAGTGAGGTTATTGATATGGAGGGTTGGAAGATTAAGTTTTTCATTAACATCGAACATCTGCATTATGCATTGTTCATTACTACAAGGCTATGTATCTCGTACAATATAGTATTAACAAAAATGTTTTCATAGTTTATCTTGTTAGCTTACAAGCATTATTATACCTATGCTTAATATCCGGGTAATACTAGATCAGATTCTCCTCAAGGATATCCAGGTTTTTATCTTCTCACAAAACGCCGCAACAAAATGACATCAAAACACTTTTTTTTATTAAATTGTCTGAAACAAGCTACCAACTGATGTATGTAATCAAATTTTTCAATTGATTTTTTATCAAACATCCGTCTTTCTGTCATAGAGACCTCGGAATATCTGTGCCACGCATATGCAATCTCGGTAATACAATAAACGACCACACGGAAGGAACTGTGGGACTCCATAGTTATATTTTCAAACGATAAATAAAAGAGACAAGATGCTGTCCTTTAAAATAGGGACTACACTACTTGGACCATATGCATGTGTTTCCGTTGGAAACACATGCATATCCGAAATTCCAACAATGTAAACCCCCGCTTCTATATTGTGACATGTCATTTTGGTCTATCTATCTATCTATCTATCTATCTATCTATCTATCTACGGCGAAGGGATTGGCCATAAGTGGTCCAGATTGCCTTCGACAGAAAAGGAGTAGTGGCAGGAACTAAGTGTTCTGTGTGTCTACTGGGACTTACATTTTAAAATGTTTTATTGATTTTCTAATATACATGCATTTCATTCATCTGTATAATTAGCTTAACATGAATATTGGAAATTTTCCACAATTTTCAGAGATAACTTGTAAAACTTGCTATAAAAAATTTATGGTATACATTATTATGATACTTTTATGCTTATTTAAATCTAGATGAGCAATCTTGAAAAAGTTAATTTTAAATATAAATAAAGTATTTTCGTGCTTTCTCTAATGATATGTTTCCTTGTGTGATCCGAAACTCAAAGTTCGAAAACTTAGTTTTAACGTATGATTATCTTACATTTAGCTTATAAAGTTGTTTACATGGTTATAATTTTTTTTTTTTACATAAGATGTGTAACGTTGTCAGCTTACTACAAGATTACCCTTCAACTTATCCTGGTCAAATATTTTTTGTTAACAAAATCGATTTGAAAAAAAAATGTTTTGAGTTTAATATCGGCCAGTTAATTAATTTCTTATTTACGTAATTTAACCTGGATACTAATACAACATTTCCTTGGTTTAATTTTTGTATTAATAAATACAGACTTGCGATTGTTAACTTTGCCATTAAAAACTATGTAGATATGTTCAAGTACCAGTTAATTAATCACCACAAAAACCACAATAGAAACCATGAAATATTGAATCGTTCAAATACATTTACCGGTATATCAACAATCCAAATACATGTAGATGCTAGGGGCAAATTGCCACCATATACCAATAATACCGACTTCATTAGAATGGAAACAATGCAAGGTCCAACCGAGAGAACATCTGGCAATTCTAACCCCTTACTGAAGAAGTCATTAGGAGAGATTGTCGGAATAGAGGCCAGCTTCAATAGGATATACGTATTAATAAATGCCATGGGGCGCCGTGTTAAGTTCCGTTCAGTCGCCTTGGCCATCGCTTCTGTTCAGTCCGTTAGTGGCATATATGAAGTTCAGCCCGAATAAATGACATGCATGAATAGAGGATGAATTTCCTAATTTTCACATGATATCTTGTATTCACTCTTTGAATCTTTCTAATTAGGCTCTGACAGAAAATCCTTGCTGGAAGCAACCTAATTCGAAGAATCTTTGATTTGTTTGAATGCCCTACAGATCCAATTGGCTTAACGGAATCAATCTCCTGAATTTTACCGGCCTTAAAGTGCCACCCATGCAATTTATGTCACATTCGCTCGTTTTTATGGAAATAATTTAAACGTTCAATTTGTACTCCATTACATGACAGTTTCAAGTTGTTAAACATGACATAATTGAGTTTAAACACAAAAATCCGTGACGTTTCTAAAGAGTTATAAACATAAAATGCCGCTTAAACTGTAAAAACTGTTGTTTCATTGATCATTTGGGTTCTTTTATTTTTAAATAAGCTAGTGACACAAAGTCGTCGCTGTCATAATGTAGTGAATACTGTTATTCTTTTTTTATTAATTGTTTATCATCTTTTGGGCTATAAAGTTTGATTAAATATGCTCAAACGTTTAATTGTTGTCCCAAGGATAAATTCAGAATCTAGGGTCGATTGGGGATTTTACCATTTATAAAATTGTTTTCTGCAAACGATTAATCTTTTACGACTCAAAACTGTTTTTCTTAAAGCAAGTTTTATGCAGATTTCAAGCGAGAATGCAAATTTAAAATTGACACACACAAACTTCTGCCAATGGTATTTGGAGTAAAAATCGGAATCGTTGTTGCTATTATTCAGAATTTTCAAGAGATTTAAATTTCACAAAAAAGGGATAGTCCAAATCGTTAAATAGTTTAAATCAAAAATGGTCTGTGTATTGGTACATACAGGAAGGTTTGGACATGCGCCAAAATCTTTAACACTTATTCAACAGCAAATTGTCATATACATGTGTATGTATGTGTAATTTGTCGTAGGAAATGGTATTCTAAAGTTAAAAATATCCCTCCAAAGAGCATCTAAAAAATCTCGGCATAATAATTTTTTTGCAATATAAAATTTCCCGAAAGTTGATGAAGGCAATAACAAACTCGCCTAAATCCTGACTTTGAATGCCTCGTTCATAAATTTACCTAAATAGACCCGATCCAATTAAGTAATACATGTAATTATGTTATTTTAGACGCTAGTTAATTATGAATAAATAATGACAGCCAGATTTATTGTCACCCTTTTGCATAATCAATATGCACTGTATATCTACCTCTATTTCTGCACAGGCTTTGTTGTTTAGCGTCCACAGAGGTCCCTTTAAAGAAGACTTTTACCAGTGTGTGGACATCCTCGGATATCCTAGTCCTGCCTACAAGAAGCTTTACAACATATTCTGCATGATTATTCAGTTCTTCTTGCCTCTGACGTTGATGATCATAGCTTACGGCCTGATCTTCTTCACCATATCCAGAAAGTCAAAAGAATTCGGAGGTAAGCATTCTTTCAATTTGATGGGATTCGTAAATAAACATTAAGAGGGCTAGGTAGTATTAGCCATTTTCAGGCCATATTTACCTTCTTTAGACGAAGAGCTCTGTAAAGAGCTAATAGGAAATGTTCACATTTTAAAGCTAAAATATTTAACTTTTTCTTTACTAATTGATACAAATTTAGTTATAGGCTTATGGCCAAAAATATCATGTTTAAATGTTAAAGGGCTTATGGCCAAAAAAAAAAATCGTGTTTAAAAGTTGAAACAATAATTGTTTCAATGTTGGCCATTCAGCCTCCTAAAAATAAAATAAAAAAGGTTTAGCCATTACCGACAAAAATAGTTAAATTTCGCAATAAAATAAATGATAAACCTGTATTAAACGATTGTAAATATTAGATATCAAAGATTAAATGATTTTTTATAAGTTGCATTTATGTTAAATGAAAATAAAATAGAAGGGGTCGAATGCGAAAAATCACAAGAGTAACGTTATTTATTCCGAAAGTTAAGCGAAATGTCGCAAAGGTTAAGCGGTTAATTGCTTAAAAATCGCGTTTGTTTTAAAAAAGTTTCTTGATATATCGCAAAAAATATCCATACAGAAATTTGGAAGGAAGACTCGAAATGATCCAGTGATTTGCAGTCCATTTCTCTGTACATGTTATTGCAGTGGACTTGCGAATCATTTTTTACATTTAAATAAAAGTATTTATATATACTAGCAGTTAGTCAGATTGCATTGCATCATTGAAGTAGAAGGAAGACAACACGCACTTGCAGGAAGTCAATTCTTTAAGTACATGGAGCATATTTCATAATCACATCAGAGTGTATTAAAGCTCTTATAGAATTGGTTGTCAGATGTTGAAAAAAGGTTTAAATGTGCACTTACTTAATTCCATGTATTACCAAAATAGTAAAAAAAAAAGTCTTCCGACAACCAGAGGGCTAGCTGAGTAAACGTTAGTCGGACAGATAAGTTAACCTATTATCAGGTTAGTACCAGCAATAAAAAAATCTTAAACAACTCCGCTAGCATGGCAATTAACGTCAAAATTACCGCCATCAATGTAGGTTAACCATTAAATGAGAAAAACATTTTAAAGGAAGATGGCATCTGATGGAAGATATTGCAAAATTGAAAAATTTTCCAGAATAACGGAATTGGAATTTCAACTTTTCCACCACCTTTGGGCTTTATGTATGACAAGAGTTCATTCACGGTTTATTTAAACGCACACTCCTTTAAATTGTGCCTATAGGCAAATATTGTCAAGATTTTTATAGGATCATTATTTTTAATATAATGTCTGTGTACATTAAATTCGGTCTACATGTATATTAGTATTATCATTTCATTCTCTACTTCGAACAGCTTGATTAATACATGCATTTAGTTATTGCAATAGATCCGTTGAACAATAAATACATATAATGATCAATGTTTTTCACGACACTTTGAACATAATGAGTTTTTACATGCATATACGATTACTTATATTTAAAAAACCCGTTGTAATGATACACTGAAATACAGCATTGTACGGACCGGATAATTATGCTAAACCAAGGCGACATTTTTGCACCTAAGGTGAATGGTTCGAAAAATGTAAGTTAGCCATATGATAGAACATTGCTTTAAGATTTTATAACCCCTTTTGTTATTAATGACTCTCACCTGTGAAGTGAAATATTTACCGTCATAATGTAAATTCCCATGAAAAAATAATTTTACCATAGGCTAGAACTTTCTACCAGAATAGAAACACTTCCAATAGGAATTTTAATTTCGATAGGATATTAAAAAAATCCTACAGGATTTATAAAAGAGATAAAAAAACAACTACCTGTCTGAATAAAATTTTTGTAGGAAAGACATGTACTTTTATTCCATAGGAAATAAAATTCCTTTATTATTTTAAGACAATCCCACAGGATTTTTAAAATACCCTTCAGGAAAATTATATTTCCCATCGTGAATATAACTTTTTCTTGAGATATATACTATCAATGGTACATGTCAGGGGAGAAACACTTAAAATAGAAGAGTTTATAAACATTATAGCTAGACACTGGTCAATCATTTCATATTTACTGTAAACCAAATTTTATTCGCGTCGACTTTATTACGCGATATACTTCCAATATCCTGGTTAGCGACCAAGCCTTATTCAGACCCGTGTTGTTATAACAACCATGTGACAAGGTCCGGCGACATATATTCGCGACAACAGTCTCGTTAACCTCGCGAAAATTTCTCGCAGGCGAATAAAACTTGGTTTACAGTATATGGATTTTTATGAAACTGCATTATTAAGGTGCAAAAGTGCCTCCTTCGCATTGTCATATTTATCCAGCACAGTGTAATACACGAACCTATAAAAAAGTTTGCGGCTCTTATAACATTACATGTGTACTTATTTGTTATACCCCATAATGCATTTGAAAATAATATATTTAAGGATTTTACGTCGTACTAATATATGATAAGCCAAATTATAAATCATATAAACAAAGTTAATGCTTACTTTTCTAAACCGTTTTGTGGTTGATACAGCATGAACTGTCCAATCTAATTTATACCCCCATAAATTCTACGGAAATTGAATTCACTTCTAAGAAAAGGGGCAAGCACATGTATTTCTTGAAACCAATACACTTTTGAGAACATTTAAATAAGCAGATAGTACGTAATGCTTTAAATCATCGGACACAAAATGGAAAACGCAACTTAATAGCAAAGTTTCGCTCAATATAATTGCTTTCTCCCAGAAGAAGATAACTAGGTGAAAACACTGAAGTAATTTATTTGATAAACGTTGTAATTGCCTTCTGATAAATAAGTATTTGTATTCTGTTAACATATTTTGTATTAAAAAATCGCACTATAGGGAAAGGAACATATACATGTTTATTATTAATAACTTATCAATTAAGATTATCAATCAAAGTATTTTTAGTGAATGTAACTTGTTTGATGTTTGCAAATAATATTGACACTGACAATTAATCTAGAGCACATACCCGTATTCCAGAAGCATGCTAAAATATGTATCACTAAATGTCTCCAAAACCGACTCTTAACTGTCTTCTTTAAGAACTTTCTTAAAAGCGGGAAGCCCAGTTCAAAATAAGTATAAGATCCACATAGTTTCCTTGCTACGACCTTCATGGTTTTATTTGGTAACAGAAATGATTAATATCTTATTTCATTCTTCTTGAATTTGCCTTTGGTGGTCATAAAGCATTCTAATAATACTCATTTTGAAGAAACATTTTTTAAAAAGTAATCTCTTAAGCACATCCCGCAAACCATCTTCCAGTGTGGCTCTTGGAGATAATTAAGCAGGGAGTTGAAATGAAGTCTCTATTTCCGAACGTTAAAAGCATGTACATGCAGTTCATTAAAGGTTTAAGCATCCTTCGTAATATTCAAATCGAGACATGGAAAATAGAAACCTCGAAACACGGCATGGGGTAAATACATAGTTCAAGGTAGGAATATATCAATTGTGAATTAAATTTTACATAAATTACCTTAATGAGTTGAGAGAGAGAGAGAGAGATCCTCATATTTTCTAAATTTACGTATTCGATATTCGTTTATTACAAATGGCTTCAAACTTGATATTTTTATAGTCTGAAAAGCAACATTTTTTTTAAAAAAAAAAGGGGGGGGGCGGGGAGTATAATTAACGAAAACTTTATGATATACCGTAATTCCATTTCATCATTAAGACTTAGTATCATACTTCAGACATGAACAATAACAAATTATTATAGAAATTCAATTCAATTCAGGTGTGTTGCTGGAATAATTTACAACATCATGAAAGAATCTACATTCTGTGTAATAATAACCAAATTAGGGACGAAGTGTATTAACTGTTAGAATGCAATGCATTAGCTTCAAATAGAAAAGATTTTTTTTGGCAAGAATATACTATGTCCAACCAAATATTATTAAGTTCTGTAATCCATTGACAAATACAACTGTTTATTTAAAGAAAAAACTGTGTCTCTTGATTACCCATATTTATGAGATGTGTTCTCCATAAGCAAAATGAGCCAGCTCTGCTCATATAGGCTGTTTTTATATATGTAAATGTGTTTATATAAACTGTACCTCTTGCACAATTTACATGGTTTTGAGAGAATAAATAAATGAATTGAAAAAAAATTATCATACAAAGAAGTGGGGTTGGTGCATTTACTTATTAGCAGACAAAAAAAAAACCCAAAGATATATATTGCAATCAAACACACGCACACACATTCATCAATTCGCCTTATTTTTAACAGAAACTAAATTTAGCAACGGAGTAATTTAGCAAAATGCCAGTGAAGAAACATGGTAAATTTCAAATATCTTTTCAAGGTAAGGACAAACTCGTTAACTGAATCATTCTGACGTTTGTACGGAGCAATGAAGGCCCCCTACGTGTGAATTCACTAGACAAGTCACTTTAACTGCAGACGTCGAGAGTTCTGCTGAACTGTCGACAACGTTTAGTGAATGCATGATTAAAATTAAATTATGTCAAGATGAACCGCTATTATAATTCTCCGATACTTTAATTAACCAATTTATCTATCTATCCATCCATCCATCCTTTATGCTTACCAACAAAACGACTTTTACATTTCTTCATTGTTATTTTACATGTATATAACCGTATAACGAACATTATCTTTAAAATGCTAAATGTCTCCGTTTCTTTCACGATTTTATAATCAGCATGTGCTGAGTACCGAATTTTAATAATTCCTTTGCACACTCTTTTTCTATATTCGCTTCTAGTAACTTAAAAGTTGCATTGGCGGGTTTTCGTTTCGAAACTGATTAACATTATGGTCTGCCACGTAAAATTGAAAGATAAATCTTAAATGGCGGAAGCAATTTCGGATGAAGGAAAAGTGACAAATCCGAGTTTTTCATATAGATAATGCAGTAAGTGCGTGCATTGTTGTCGTAAAATTGAACTTGACATGCGATCTGATTACTGAAGAAAACACTTCATATCGTAATTGAAGGGGCTTAACTTTATTCCATACACGAATGCAGGGCAAGCAAAGCTCCATTGATTTCAATATAAGCCTATAACCATGACAGCTGGTCATGATAGGTAAGTTCAGATATCATGCATGAGAATCACGCATTATTTCAGAACGTTACTTTAAGGAAAGCAATTGTACAGCCACATAATATCAATAGTGCATATCCATATATAAAAGCCACAGGTGCTTGAGGACAGGTCCGACCCCTCTACCCCGAAGTATCTAGACACCCAGACTTCAATCCTTTTTTCATTCGTTTTTTCTTTATATGCTGCATAAATCAGACCATTCTATAAAAACATAAATATATAGAAAGAGGGTCCGATTTTTTTTTTCAAATGTTTGTTTTAAGTAAGTTTGTGCAATGAATGTATAAATGAGTTTGTATATAAATGGCATAAAAGGATAATTTAATGAAAGAAGGAGTAAATGAATTAGGGTCTAGATACTTGGGGGTGGGGAGATGGAAGGGTGAGGGTGGTCGGTCCTATCCTGTCCTCGGGCACCTGTGATAAAAGCAGGACGGCAGATTGTAATGTGAACAACAAGCGAAAAGTTAAACCATACAAGGATATAGCTTGCCAATAAAATAGATTTCCGGTCCTTTCGAAGCTCCCGGTCCTATCAAAGCTATCATTTACACTCTCTTGGATAACAATTATTCATAATCACAAGTTCAACGTAGGGCGTCAAATCTACACTATCGATCAATTTGGAACAATAATTATAAAATGAAGATCAGTTATGAATAGGGATCTGAATTGGCAGACCTTCTTGAGAGCATGTAAATGTTGGAACCAGTAATGGTCAATCGTTCTACCAATCTATTGATTCATTTAACCAACGCGCCCCTTTTATTTTTGCAATTCATGCTGTATTTTACTGTATATAATATTCTTTGTATCTGAATCTGATCTATTAATTGATTTGTTTCTGGGAAAAACAACACAAAATGAAAATAATACCTGTTCCTGCTGAATTATTGAAAATATCTACCTGCTACTAAAACCTAACACATGCTTAGATACGTACTAGTATTGTGTATCCACTTAATCATGTTCAAAATCTTTGTTCCGGGATTATATTTGTGATTTTCCTGCTATCGGTATCAATACTGCAATATTAAACTTAATAGAAAAGAACAAGGGAAAACTATAATGAATAAAAATATATTACATATATCAATTTGTCAGACCATTAACAGGAAGGAAGGGGAGAGAAAACTACTAAACGTATTTTGTACAACAGTGCAAAATGTATATGAATTACATATGGATTAAACTTTCAAAAAAAAAAGCTGTAAGTGCTTTTCAAAAAGCTCTTACACATCATGCCGGACCGTCGGTATCTTAACTCGTTTTTTTTTTTCAAATCATGTCAGTTTTACTCAACCCGTGCATACGTGTGTTAATGCCTGATGTCTAAAAAAATTGCTTTTTATTAAAACAAAACTTCTATGCAATCAGTCGCTGAAGATGTACTGTATGCTTGTTTGAACAAATAAGTCGAAGCGGACTGCTAATTGTATTTATACACTGTAGAAAACATAATAGGTATTCAAACTACATGTATGTTGCATGTAACAACGAAATATCATCGACAATGATTAAAAACAATGACTGCATTCAAAACAAGGCTCATTTCTTCAAATATACCACATATACAAGATAGATTTTTTTCTTAGAGGTTCAATTGATCTACACATGTACACTAGGAGTGGAATTCTACATGTTTTTTTTTCGAGCGGGAGGGAGGGGCATTTTACTTAAACAAGGCCAATATTTCTTCGTACATCTCAATTAATTCCATCTGTTTATTAATCCAATTATTGATCAAGTGGGCAATTGTTTTTCTTGAATAGAATAGCTATTAACTGTAGGACAACAAATTCAATTAATGAAATAGCTGTTATATATTTATAAGAATGTCTCGAAGACTATTCCATTTCATAAGAGTTGATATCGGACACTGATTCAGCACTACTCGTATATAGGTAAAACAGTAAATAAACTAACAAAAACAAAGTCCCGCTAAATGTTTCATTTTTAGCTCACCTGAGCTGAAAGCTCAAGTGAGCTATTCTGATCACATTTTGTCCGTCGTCCGTCTGTCCGTCTGTCTGTCCGTCCGTCTGTAAACTTTTTACATTTTGAACTTCTTCTCTAAAACTGCTTATCCAATTTCGACCAAATTTGGCACAAAGCATCCTTATGGGAGGGCGAATATAAATTGCAAAAATTAAAGTCCGATCTGTATTCAAAGCGGAGAAAACCTTTAAACTGTAGAAAAAGGGGGGTGCATTTTTAAAAATCTTCTTCTCAAGAACTACCGAGGCAAATTCAACGTAGTTTAGCATAAATTATCCTTATGGGAAGGAAAATATAAATTGCAAAAATTAAGGGGTAATTTTGTTTTAAATCGAAGTTATTACGAAAATAATAATAAAGGAAAGGCGTGTTTCAATCGGGCTCGGCATCCGGTAAAATGGGTAGGCAAGACTTGGCCTGGGCAAAACAAAAGATTGGCAGTTATTAATCTGCCAATCTCATTAAAATTTCAGGATATTTGATGGACTAGTATATTTGTATTCGCTGTAGATATTGCTGCAAAATAATGCGTATTTGGAATTGACGATTGCCGATCTGCCCCGGCATTTATTTTGCCACGGCCCGGGTTTGCATACCCATTTTACCAAGACTCGTACTCCATACTTCTAAAACGAGGTTCTTTGTTTAAAGCAGCCATGACATTAAACGAAAAAGGGTCGATCTGACTATGATGAATTTGCTTGTTGTGCAACAGTTCGCGTATGAAGGGAAGTTTTGAAACATGAAAAATATATTGGTGCCGATTTTGTGAAGTAAATTGAGGCTAAATATTTCAATGCGTTGACAGTTTTCACACATGGCGTTGGTGTTAGCTTGTTCTGATTTTCGTTTCGTTTTCATTATTTATGCTTTGTAACCTGGAAACTATCGTCTGTATTTCGTGATTTTTACGTATCAAATCAATCAAAGACTTCGGTAAATCAAACAGTAACGTTTACTGTTTACCTGCGCAAATTAAGCAAAATCTGATGTAGGGGTACTGAAATACAATTCATTCTATCGGTAATTCGGCATTATCTTTTGCGTATTGGTAGATTAATGCAATAGGTTTTGTTGAGATGCTCGGCATTTTCTCTAGTTTATTCAGTTTAAATAGAGTTTGATATCGCTTACGGAAATATGTAGGTATATCCATGTAAATATATATGATTCATTTCGAAAAAATAAATTGTGTTCTTTATTTGTTATACATGTAGTGCATGTTGTTTACAATTTCTATTTACTAACCATATTTGAGTGTTAAGCTTCGAATTATAAGCAAGATACAGAGATTTGCTCACAATTCTCTGTTTGTACACAGATCTTAAAAGCTAAAGATTAAAAAAGTATAAAAAATTGTCAATATTTATTACGAAAATTTTCAAAATCTGTTCTTCCAGAAACCCACTTATTGAATTGTAAACTTAACCTTTTTAGCTCACCTGAGGATGGGGCCACAATGGGGGGTCGAAGTTTAACATGAATATATAGAGTAACTCTTTAGAAATCTTCTTCTCAGAAACTAATCGGCCAGGAAAGCTGACACTTGTGTGGATGCATCCTTAGGTAGTGAAGATTCAAATTTGTGAAAATCATGACCCCCGAGGGTAGGGTGGGGCCACAATAGGAGATCGACGTTTTACATAGGAATATATACAGTAAATCTTTAAAAATCTTCTTCTCAGAAACTAATCAGACAGGAAATCTGACACTTGTGTGGAAGCATCCTTAGGTAGTGTAGATTCAAAGATGTGAAAATCATGACCCCTGGGGGTAGGGTGGGGCCACAATGGAGTGTCGAAGTTTAACATATGCATATAAAAAGTAATTCTTTAAAAATCTTCTTCTCAGAAACTAATTGGCCAGAAAAGCTGACACTTGTGTGGATGCATCCTTAGGTAGTGTAGATTCAAAGTTGTGAAAATCATGACTCCCGGGGGTAGGGTGGGGCCACAATGGGGGATCGAAGTTTAACATAGGAATATATACAGTAAATCTTTAAAAATCTTCTTCTCAGAAACTAATTCGCCGGCAAAGCTGGAACTTGTGTGAAAGCAACTTCAGGTAGTGTAGATTCAAAGTTGTGAAAATCATGACCCCTGGGGATAGGTTGGGGCCACAATGGGGGATCGAAGTTTAACATATGATTATATACAGTAAATCTTTAAAAATCTTCTTCTCAGAAACTAATTAGCCAGGAAAGCTAAAACTTGTGTAGAAGCATACTCAGGTAGTGTAGATTCAAATTTGTGAAAATCATGACCCCTGGGGGTAGGTTTGGGCCACAATGGGAGGTCGATGTTTTACATAGGAATAAACAGAGTTATTCTTTAAAAATCTTCTTCTCAGAAACTAATCAGCCAGGAAAGCTGAAACTTGTGTGAAAGCATCCTCAGGTAGTGTAGATTCAAAGTTGTGAAAATAATGATCCCCAGGGGTAGGGTGGGGCCACAATGGGGGGGGGGTCAAAGTTTAACAAAGGAATATATAGGGTAAATCTTTAAAAATCTCCTCAGAAACTAATCAGCCAGATGATTCTTTATAATTGTTAAGACTTTGGCCCCAGGACAATTCTTTGGTCTCACGAGAAGGTTCAGAGTTTGATGTACGTTTATATCCCATATATAAACTATTGTTAGGGATCTTTTTTAGATCTGCAATACTAAACATATGATATGACTATAAAATCATCCTGTTAGAAAAGGGACTTATGATTATAAACATAAGAATATCCAGGGGAAAATGGATTTTATTTATACATGATTTACATGAATTATTGTACATTGTCCAGATAGTTTGTATTATGACTCCATTGAGCTGATTTTATCATACCGCTTGTTCCTCAGGTGAGCGATGTGGCCCATGGGCCTCTTGTTTTTAATTTGAACTTTATTTTCCAATAAATTTACAAATAAAAGTAATACACAGTAAAAAGCTTTTGACTCATTTAACAAGCGTTGTTTGTCAAAATTTGGCGATAAAACGCTTAGAAATTCTTCAATTTGATTGAAACTTTCACCAAATTACCTTCATAAGTTATTGTGATGTCATATGAAATATCGTTTATTTTTATGCACATAAACGGTACATTTTCTGTATAAGGAAAATTGCGAACAAAATATAAAAAAATTAAACACTGACATACTCCGTGAAGTAATCTTATCAAAATAATTAAGCTGTATATATTTTTATGGTGCATTGAAAACAAACAAATCTTTACATATTTCTTAGAAAATACGTCAGGATTAAATCTAGAAAGTTTCGCTGGTATCATGTGAATAGCCCGCCCACAATCGAACTTGTCCGCGAACTTTTTTAACAACCCTCGTATTAAAGCTGTCATCACAACTTTAAATTCAGGGGGTTTTTTTACCAAAAAAAAAACTTGGTACATGACGGGAAAATGCCTGGCGTCATGTAAAACATGTTTCTTCCTTAAAATCAAATATCACAACAACAAAATTCACTTTTGTTTGATACACAATTACTCTGTGTTAAGTTAGATGATACTAAATACCAAATGAAGAATAATTATTGGATTTATTTCTCAACGAAAGTGTCCGATAATAATATTAATAACGTGACGTATAATACTTGTATTGAGAGCTGCTTATACAAAAACTAATGGTTATTTAATGGAAATATGTGAGATATCACATCACAGCAAAGCTTACAGTACAATATCAGTGCAAATTAAAGCATTAAAGGGGTTAAAAAACTTTAACTCTGATGGAAAACGATTTAATTTTAGGCAGATTTAATTTTGAACTGGTTAATTTATGACAGATGGAAATATATGGCGTCAAGTAAAATACTTTTATATGCTTTTTTCTGACGCTCTCGAGTGTCTTTATCATAAAAATAGATATGATCTGAATTCTATAGCTTCTTAATTCATTGTGTAACTTACACATATAAGTACAAGAAAACCTTGGGTCATTTAATTTCAAGACCAAGATATTTCCGGCAAGCTAAAAAAAACCCCCAAAAAACAAAACAAAAGCAGTATACTGTTTCAGAGTTTGTCGAAAACACAAGCAATACAGTACCACGCTGATACAATTCTTTAACTTTTCCTTTTTGGCGGAAAACCCCGGTTTTTTATCAACAAAGAAACGGCATTCAAGCGCGAAAATTTGGGCTTCTGTTTTGGTAGGAATCTAGAGTAAATTTCTACCGGTATTTAATGCCTAGTAAAATATTTATACCCTAACGTGTTTGATACGTTTTTTAATCTAATGTAAAAATCTAATGTCAAATCCTCACTGCAATCAGTCGCCACAGATGTATGTTAAGTTGCACAGACCTCTGCACTCATTTCATGAATGAATTTGCGACGTAAATTTATTCTCTGGATTAATGAGCGGATAGTTACTGCTATTCATTAATAATATTTCAGTATCCAACAAAATTATATAAATTAATGGAATAAATTGCATCACTATTTGATATGGCGAGATAAACTAGCATTTGGATTATCAAATACATTTGTACACCTGTAAATGTGAACAGCAATAAGCGCCAAAATGAGACGTGGGGCTCACATGTTTATAATTATTTGCTGTACCTAATTGAAAATTAAATTAAGTAGATTTTCCGAATTCACGATCATTTATTCAGTCAGGCCTACATTTGTGGTTGGACAGTAATTAGTCTAGCAAATGCTGGTATCCGTTGCCATTTCTACGTCGACTGATTTCTTTCCGTTTGCAATCTATTCTGATAAAATTACTTGTTTTCTAAAATAACGTTACATTAAACGCTTCGATTCAAATCTAATTTATGTGTATATCGTTATGTTAAATTTGCCAATATCTTATTGGATACGTTGGCATTTGGTAAACATGTTGAAGATGTTTCACAAAATAATATACCTGGATAATATTTGCCAATATATTTTGCGAAGGGAAAATAAACACGCGTTGAAAACATCGTGTTTTAAAAGCGTGTATCATTTTCTGCTCTTTTTCAGAACCTGAAAATGTCTCCAATTCATCTGACCAACGAGAACACAGTGGACGGAGCCACGTGCGCAGTGGTCTTTTGCGCAAGGCAAAACGGAAAGCACTACGCATGTCTCTCTTTATCGTCATAGCGTTTTTTGTTTGCTGGTTGCCATATTACGTCGTTTTCACAGGATTCGCATTCGGACATTGGACTTCATTAGACCCATCCCTTATGAGTGGATTGACCTTCGTGGGGTTAACAAACTCAATATTAAACCCCATAATTTATGGTGCATTCCAACTTTGCAAGGTGCCTAATAATCCAAGGTTAGTTTGGAGGACAATTGTTTCAAAACCCAGTTCAAACGATTTTATGTATATTCTTCCCATGGAAATAAAAATGGGCAATAAGGGCCAGTTAAGGATAAGGAGTAACTCCAATCAGTTATACCTTCAGACAAGTTCAAGCTGAATGTTGCAAGGTCAGTTTTTATTTTGATAGCCAAAAGATCTACAGCTACTTGCGGTTATTCAACTGAATGGAATGTTGCACTTTAGGTTGCATTGCTTTGCGGTAGATTTTTCGTCTTTAAGCGCTACGCTCATATGATGTCTGGTTTATTTCTAGTTTGTCTTGTTGTAGGGAACACGTTCCGGTGTTTGGTATGTTTTGCCTATATGTGTCAACAAATTTCAAATTTAACTATTTTGTTGTTGTTTAAATTTTTTCCTTTTTGGATAAACAGGAATTTACACTTACCTAAAGCATGGGAAGCATAATTGTATTCAGGGATATTGAATCAATTATGAAGTGGGTCTCTATATCATCATATTTTGAGTACACGCTTTCTTGTAAAGATATTGGGTTTTGAAACAAAGCATGCCTTTGTCCATCCAAAATGTTACTTGTGACTGTGAACGTCTTAGCATGATTAGCTCAATACCAGTAGACATTTTGTTAATACTAGTGCTTTTTGCTTTGAGCATATACATGTATACTTTTTTCTTCCACACTTGCTACTACTAAATACAAGTAAAACAAATGGATGGATTGAAAAATGGTACATGTATTTCCATCGATTTTGGTTTTATAAAGAGATCTATATACATTGAAAATGTACGAAAGCGTAATGGGGAGTTGTGGGACATAGACCTGGTCAATCCATCTTTGTTTCAATATACTTTTTCCATATATTTTATATAAAATAATAAACGTGCAAGCCAAGCCAATTTGCTCCTTCATTTTTTGTCTGGCCCATCATCCCTTTTGAAAATGCTACATGAATGTGTCTGCAGTAAAAGTCCGATCAATCTACTCGAAATAAACATATAGCAGCCGCGAAGGGGTTCTGCATTGCATCTGCCTTTAAATCTTAAATAATTTTTATAATAAATAACCATTCTAATGGTTTTCAAAGTGACCTAGTGTCTGTTTTGTTCAAACTTTCTTTCTCCTGTAAAGAAAACAAACAACTTTGAGTTCTAAGTTTTAATTTTTACTCTTGATAAATCCATTCAAAACTTATTCTTACCGTAATTCAGAAACACGAAACTATCTTTAAAATGTACATTGATTATATTTCAAATTATTTCAAGTTACATATATAATATATATAACACTATTTGTTAAGTTTACGTTTCCGTAAATTTTTAAAATAAAAATATTACTGTTTTAATCATAAAAGTCATACATTTAAGAATACAAGGATAATATAAAAAAAACTATAATATCATATCTATACATTGTAAACAAACGCATTAGGTTACCATTATTCGATGATTTATAGTTGTCTTTGCCGAAGTTTGCTGATAATATTGTAACTGTTTGTGTCAAAAAATATTTTTCTTTTAAAGCGGTGTACAATTCGCTCAAAACACCGGTAAAATAAAACATCAAAACATCCTTTTAGTCTTCTTTAATTCCTTTTGCGTTTATGGAAGATGTATTAATGTCCTGGAATATCCCATGTATCAATCTAGCTAAATTTTTTCCTTTTAGTGCTTTACTTCGACAGATTGTTTATGTATATTAGATCCATTTCATCAATTAGATTTCAGTTCTTTGTCGCCGCATTATTCTCATGTACACTGAGCATTGTGCTGTGTCATCTGAATTCCTCTCCACAATATATTCTCAATCTCTCCACTTAATAACCTCATGATAATTCTAACACCAGTAGACTTAGATTGCATGATTGAACTCATTGTTTAAAAGGTTGTAAACGCCGCCATTAGGTACAAAACCTTAGTTTCAGGTTTCATGTCCAACTACGGATGTTTGCTTCTCACGCTATACATGTACCTAGAGCATGTTTCTGCTGTTAATGATTGTATAGAATAGCTCGACAGATTCCGCTGATTTTTATGTTAAATAGTTTTAGTGTGACATCAAAAAATTATTCTACGACGTTAATTGTAACGTATAGGACACATTTTTTAAACATTCATTTAAGGCAACAATTACAGATACGGAAAATCTTCAACATATTTTCGTTCTTACTTGAAGGTGCTGGAAAAAAGAAAACGTACCAGGTATTATCCTTAGAGCCACCGGCATATGTCGGAACCCAGCGAACCAACATCACTGCCGTGTAAGTCACCGGTCTACCAAACGAACCTCGCTTCGGTCACGATAAGCGGTAAAGCCCGAACCCGAGGCTTTGAGGCCAAGGGAAACACGAACCCGATGCTCAGCAATTACCCGACTTGTCGTCCATAATTCTGATGAAAAATATGGCTTGTTGTTTATGTAACATTCCGATTCTTTCAATGAATTGCAACTGGTGAGGACACAGGCACCACATTATTTATATATCCAGACACATCAAATATTATACCCTCTACCTAATAATGCACAAGGTACTCATCGCGTCCATCTTGGAATTATTCAAAACTGTCACATCAGTTAAATTATTTTGCGATCCTCTCCGTCTCCCGAACGGTCATTCAACATCTAAGCTAACAACAGATTAAACATCGCCCCTCAATTTGCATCTACTGCCTTAGATATGCGACAAAAAAGGCTGAAGGGGGGGGGGGGGGGGGCCGAAGTTGACATAATTGCGTCATACTTTGAATAATCCCATCCAAATGTAGCACTGATACGAATATTGAAAAAGGCGTCGCTTTTGAATTCGATCAACATACAAGTTAAAATTAAGGAAATGGATAATATAAACTTTTAATACACAAAGTTTATTTAACGATGTTTATAATTGCATATTTTTTGAATATTGACACAGACACACGATGCAGGGGAGTCTCATTTTCATATAGGCCATGCGTGGATCCAGAAAATGTTGTTTTTTTTTTGGGGGGGTCCAAATTGAAAGTCGGGAGGGTGGGGGCTTCACTAATCATCAGAAATCTTGACAAGCAAAAAAAAAAAAGAAGCTTAATTCCCATAATAATGAAATTTCTAATCCGGTCGGGGGGGGGGGGGGTATTTAGTATATCCAAAAAAAAATTCATACATAGGAAAAAATAAAATGACCTTAATCATGACATTCCTAATCCGGGTGGGGGGGGGGGTCCGAGGCATATTTACTATGTAAATTTAGTGATTTTTTATTTCCGGGGGGGGGGGGGGGGGTCGGGACCCCCGACTATATCCGCGCATGTATAGGTGACAACTTCTGCCCCCCTTAAACATTTATTGCAGATCTAAGGCTGTGGGTGCAGATTAAGGGATGATTTTTATTAATGACAAATTTAATGCACCGTTTTGGTTGAATCGGTTGAAAGCCGAGGTGTTGTGAAGGACCGATCAGGAGAGGAAGAGGATCGCAAAATAATTTAACCGATGAGTTTTAAGCAAAATATCTACCTGAATAAATCCGAGGTGGCGGCGATTGGTACCTTGTGTGGTACATAGATAGAGGGTATATTTTTTTTATTTATAAAAAATATATAACGCCAGGTGTCTGTAAGTGTAATTGGGGAACCTTTTAAAGCTGCTTGGTCCGATTTTACATCAAATTTTGTGCACGTTTTTAAACAATGGTTATCCTTAGAATATAGACATTGCATTGCAGTAGTTTTTCATGGTCAGTTAAGCCAAATTTCAATGAAAAAAATTACCGGTATGTACAAAATTCGTAATCAAAACAGACAACATAAATAGGGTATTGTGTTTATTCGCCTCATGTTAAAAATCACCCCTGACGTCAAGACGGGTATGGTTGTATTACGACTTTGACATCGCTTTAAATAAATGTCGTATTGCTCAGACAAATTACAAATAAACCTGTATATGTTTTGTTCGCTAATATTTCTGAGGTTTGCTTGGTTTACAATCGATGCCTTGCATGCGGGTTGAATAACCCTAATCATTCGGGAGATGAAACCAAACAGTTCCCTTTTCTAAACATCCCACGATGCATTTTAGTTTGTTTTTTCGTTTGCCCAAAAAGAAATTATTTTTATTTACTTTGAAGATTTCTTTGAAAGAAGAACGATTTCTCTAATAGGAGAAAGTCCATAACTTTCTAAGATAAATGGTTTGTATGGAAAATTATTTGATACTATAATAACCAAAAAAATCGGACCAAGCAGCTTTAATGAACGTTAACAGGTATCTCTTTACCTTTCAAAATTGTTAACAGATATAATTTCACATTCTCACAACGTGAGAGATTTTGAGTCCACTAGTGGTATTGAACTTAAGACCTAGACTGGCATTACCCATATCAACTACTAGTAATCTGTCGTTTAAATATGAAAAACGAAGAGGGAGAAACATTCGGTCTAACATAACGAGATGCAAATCATACGATTTGAATTAGATATCATAACTCAAGTGTTACAGTCCCTCAAAGTATCAATGTCTTCAATGTTGTAAACTTAAACGGAAACGTCATCTACAAATATTACACAAACTTACCGATACGTTATGTACAAATATTACACAAACTTACCGATACATTATGTACAAATATTACACAAACTTACCGATAAGTTATCAAATTAAAGTTATATATATTTCAGTTACAGTTATCAATTTTCGTTCGTCATGTATATATGGCTTTTGAGTTAGTGGTCTTTTGGTACGTGATTTACATGTACAAACAATTGTCTGATGATTTTATCAATTAAATTGGGCTACCATGTTTAAAATTTTTTGCAGTAATTGTTTTGAAACAAGAAGAGTACAATATTGCAGACCCAATAAAACAATTTAATCAATTATAAAATACAATTATTACAACTCGCAACATGATGTCGGATCCAATACTTTTCTATAGTTTGGTTTTAAATTTTAAGAATTAGGCAATTGTTATAAAAAATGTTTTACAGTGTATAATTGTACAGTGGTTTGTGACTGACAACAAAGACAATATACATTTCTGTATGTATTAACTATACATTTCTGTATGTATTAACTAATAAATACATTTCTGTATGTATTAACTAATACATTTCTGAATGTATTAACTAATAGATACATTTCTGTATGTATTAATATTGGCTGTTAATATATGTATAATATATGTTTATATATAATAAATGTTTATATTTACTGTTCTTTGTTCGAACGTTTATTAACGAGAGACAAATAAATTGATTTTGTGCAATACTTTGTTTTTCTTGAAAACTGGTTTACTAGTAATTAATCAGAGTATATTACCAATCATTATCTATTTATATATCACAAGATTCAGCCCAAGTATATATGTTATATGCAAGAGCTTTTCACACCATCATTACGTGTGCTCGTATATGGAGATGTAACAATTAAGCTCACAGATAATTAATAAACACTTTGACAAGAAATATCATGAACTGCTGGATGCCTTTGAGTGGAATTTTCCGAGATCATGTACTATAAACTTTTAGCTTGATAGAACATTGATCGAATTTTCGTGTATGAAAAAAATCAAACCTTTTTAAAATGCATATGAACAACATTGATACCCAAATAAAGATATGAATACAAACACTAAGATCATATTATTGGCAACTGAACACCTCAAGTTAGTTCTTGTCGCATCGTAATGCCTTTGTTAACTCCTATCTACTATACTATATTCAGTTATGAAGATGTTCATTACAACCAAATCATGCCACGAGTCCTGGTCATTTAGTTCAGATTACATAACATGTATAATTGTATAACTTAGAAATCAGACGACCGGGCTGTACAGTATGGCAATAATACAAAGTTGAATATTTACTCACTATAATGCTTTGCTATTTCCTTCAACCTTAGTTGGCGATTTTGTAAGATGATTGTTAACAACACATAGTATTGTATCAATACACACTTCACACCTTTGCCTTTTAATCACTGTTGCATTTTCATGGAGCATCTTGGCACCTACGCATTTTTGTCCACTATCAGATCAGGCGTGTACCAATAACAAAACGCCATGTTTAAGGTTTTCTGTGACCATTCTGGATTGGATGTAAAGATAAATAACCATAATACTGAGTTGAGAATTGGATCACAGAAGAAATAAAGAAATTGTCGGATATATGAACGTGTCTAGATTAACATTTCACTTCTGCGAATCATGTTGACAAACTGCACTTTGTACATGTATCATAATGCTACTTTGTGAGACCGGTTGGAGTCTGCTTGCTTGAAGACACTAATTGGTTTTGAAACACTTGATGTAAATTTGGTCCTAGTCTATTGATTACCATAAACTTTAGCATTAAGTAAAATGTGCCTTGTTCATAATATGAAGGGATAAGGAACTATCAGACAGACGTCGTACATCATTCAACGAGTCGTGACAATGTGGACAACTCCTAACACATTAACTTAAATGTCCTCATCCTTGGGGCTTTCCCTGCTAAGAACAGATAATTGTATTTATTAAGGCTGAGTGAAAATCCAATAAAAGTGAAGATTTTTTCAAGAAAATGGTTGAATCCACTTTTTTGTGTTGGTTTTTAAATCGACGTGAAGAACACATTATATGCCTGTTTTGGAGCTTTTTGGGTTTAACGTGTTATTCTAAAAATGACTTAATGTAAGTTACAAAATGTTCAGGCTTAGTATAATTATAAAATCCCTTTACAGTGTAAAAGACCAGTTTTCAGTACTTAAAGCTAGAATTTATTTAGACTTATTTCGTTTCCTAAAAATAAACAATGCATGCATGTATTGACCAAGTTTTCCTCATATTGAGGGATGAAAGCCATTGGAACGAAATATTTTTTGCCATTGCAACGAAATAAAATATTCAACTTAAGTGAATCAGAACAGTGGCTCAAGCAAACACAATTTGTCGTGTAATATATTCTCATTGGTTCAAATGATCGTCCCTAGAGATAGACAAGATATCAAAATTGAGCCAAATTTCAGCATAAAGATATCCGAAGAAAACAAGTTTTCTCTAAGGAAACGAGGCCAGTAATCGTTATTATACACGTATAAATGTTGACTGTGGGTGAGCGTTTTTGTCAGCCCCATGAAAACAGAATTCTGTATTACCCGACGCAAAGCGTCAAAATTTTGATATTAAAAAAACCAACATTTTAAAACAAGAATGAAATAAAAATCACCGTCTATTCCTCAAATAAACGTAGAATATACAAGACAAGCTTGTTTTCAGACCTCTTTTAAATACCAATGTCATCTAAACATTCTCTGGATATAGCTTTTATCTCACGGGAACCACTCTACAGACGTTAAAGCTGTTTCTTAGTGCTCGATAGCTGACGAATTATTGTCTCACTTGCTAGCAAACCGCTCCGTTGTGCGTCCGTAGTTGTGTCTTGACTGATTACATATTATGACGTCACGCTGTTTTTTTAGAGTTGCATTTATTTTATTTATAAGTTTATTTACATCATCTTCAACGAATGGACGAATAAGATGTATTGTTTTGCCTCGGAAAAGAATGTCTCGACGTCATTGGATGAAATGCGTCACATGATTGCCTTACAAATTTCTTTACACGGCGAGCGTCAAAATTTATACGGCAACATGGCGGACGTAACATTATTTGAACTGATATTGTACACAAACTTTCGACCATACCTTAAATTTTTAAGCCCCAAAATACTTAGAGTGACCCCCCTACCCCCTTGCCCATGACCTTATATTACGATCCTACGATGACATCCATGTTTCCGCCGACGACTGACGAGGAACGAAAAAACAAGAGATTTAAACTATGAATTTAAATGTTACATTATCTCATGTTTGCTTAGATATCAAACTTTAGGTCATCGACAGAACAAAACACTTATAAGGTTTGTTTGTTACAAAACTAATAAGTAATAATGTATTTAAATTGTGGGGTGTTTTCTCGATCTCTCCTCTGGCCCGGTCAATTGAACTTTAATGTCCCAGAGAGCGATATATCCCATAGGCCTCCTAAATTCCGTGGAATCGTTTTTTCATTGATTGTCAATTTTTTACAAGTTTCTATATATACACACAAGAACACACACACACATCCTTACAGATATCAGGTTTTATAATTTTGTACTTAGTAAGCCTGAAAAATTCAAGATTGTAAAAAATAATATTACAAATTACAATTTATAAAAGATATTTTAAACGGTGTGTACAACGCGGAACATCAGATGCCCTGCTAACCATTTATCTTCTCTTTCTCTAACAAGGTCTACTTGGTAATATTTTAGGTGCCCTATTGATGATATGTGCAAGCGTGATTTACTTAAGGTGACTCACTAGACTATGAAATAGTTTCTAAAGTCGGCAGAAAGTAACTCCATTAATTTGAAAGATAGTAAGTCTTACAGGCAAAAAAAGTTATTTAGGTTTTAAAAAAAAAATATGATGTTCAAAAATTGAAACTAGATGCTCTCATTAGACAGTAATACCCGCACCATGTGTTTGCCCCTAAATAACACTGTTTTGTACCAGTTTAATTAAAAATGAAGGCTACATGCAAGCTCCGGTAATACAATTAAAATTTCTAATTTTCATAACTGAAGGATGAGATCCCTTCCCATATGATAATACACATCGTGATATGAGCATCACTTTATGTGCAATTTGGGGTAGAACTGTTTGCAGTGAATTTTCAGTTAATCAATAATCTTAAAATTTTATGTCATAGAAAGTATAATGGTCTATATATTTATTACAAACAAAATTAAAAATTAAATTATGCCCCCTCCCTGTGGCGGTTGTCGGTTTAAGATTTGCTTCTGTGTGCCTACATGAACATCATCGTGTGCACAGATTTAGAGAAGGGGTGGGAGTGAGGGGTCCAGACCCCCCCCCCCTCCCCTCCCCATGAAAATTCATTTATATCAATTGTAAAATTACCAAAAATACACCTTGGACCCCAATGCTCTTACAGACATGTAAACACTCTAACCCATTGCGCTTCGATGTTAGGTAACATTAATTTTTGGGGGGGGGGGGGGGGGTGTGTAAATATTTAATATACTTTATTGTTTATCTCAATAGGAAGTATACATGTACACCACAATATGAAGGTGTCCTGCACCATCTTAAAGCTGTTATTTACCTAATAAAATAGTGCAAGTGGATTTGAAGAATAGGTCATAAAAATACATGCATGTTACAAATGACTGATCTTTGTCTGAAGTTACGTACACACCACAGATCTGCATGTCTCATTAGCGGGTACTAGTTTTACCCAGCTCTTCGATTAGATGGGTACATGGGTGTTGCTAAAACGCGGAACGGAAAACGGAACGGAAAGCGGAACGGAAGGGAAAACGGAAAATCTTATCTAATGTTATTTACCTCATAGATTTGTTAATCATGCTAAAACGATATACTTTATGTACCTTTTTAATTTTTTTTGAAAGATTAGCAATATTAGATTATTTATTCAAGAATATTTATTTCCTCAAAATTAACAGTACATGCATTGACCACTATATTGTGTTCCAAAATATCCTCGATTCACTTTTTTGCTGTATATTTATATATACCTCAGGGTTCAAGCGATTCTCTTTTAGAAGCATTAAACATTCTCATTATTCTTTCTTTAAAACGTCCTCTCTAGCTTATCAGCTGGTATAAATACACGGCTACAAATAAAGAAGTCTACCAGGTTTTGCATTTCAACAGACCCGGATGATAGTGTTGAAAAATTGTGCAAGGTCTTCTGAGTGACTTCCAAATGGAGAAAAGATGTCAACATTTTCCATTATAAATCGTCCAAATGTGCTGCATGAATATTTTGGGATCGACAGTCTATAGTCCCAATATATAATCGGAAAATCAAACCAGGCAACGTCTAGAGCTCTCTATTCGGATCATATGTATATAGCTGCTGGAATAAACAACTGCTTAGTAATGCATTTAAACAAAATTGCATTGCTAAAAATACTAGTTTCACAAATTACTAGTTTCACAAATTACCGGGTATTTTAATGTTTACTGTATTTTAATTTTTAATGTCGTCAGTCCTACGGTTTTTTTTTATTCCATCTCAATGATACTGTATCGTCTGTATGATAAAAGATCGTCTAGAACACCGAAAATTCAATTTTGATGTAAGTATATACATGTACATGTACATCATAATTTATTTGAAATATAAAAATACTCAAAACACGCATTAAACGCTTTCACTAACTGCGTGCGTTACGCTGATATGCCAGCAATACCAAATAAGAAAAATAAGTAAAAAGTTATAGCTAATTTGCTCGTTTAATCATGTTAATGTTTCACAATTCGTATACATTTGATTTTTCCGTTTCGTACTCAACTAAAGCCGAATGAATACAATGCTATAATTGATAGACATTCATATGAATATTAATAAGATAGCAACATGTTGATAATCATTCATTAGATATAAATAAAAGATACAAAGTAAATCGTTTCTGGCCGGTCTATACCCTTTTTAAGCGATAAACGTGATGATATTTTCCATTCCGTTCCGCTTTCCGTTCCGTTTTCCGATCCGCGTTTTAGCAACACCCATACATACACGTCTGTTTTCCGTATGCAGAAAAGGATTAGTTACTTAAGACTGATCAACTAAAGGAATTCATTATTGTGTTTTAATTGGATTATCATTATGATGTTGACCAATTTAGGTAAGCATAATACATGTAGTAGCAGTAGCACAATATAATGAGATGCCAGCGTACATATCCCCGAGTACCCAAACTCCGTCACCATAAGCAGAAAACCTTCCGCGTTTCTCTGTAAATTATTTTTTGTGGTTTTTATCATTTGCAATCACTAAATATAATTTGAAGCAATATAATTTATTAAAATTATTAATAAAAATATTTTTATTTTTATTCAAATTAGCCCTCTGAATACGACGTTTATCACGCGTGCCTATTATATCTTATGAACCTAACTCCGTCACCCACATGCTCTATGATATGGCAGGGAATGAAGACACATTAAAAATTTAGTTAAAACTCAATTTGTATCTAGGCCAAGTTATAATAAGTAAAAATGGTGCATACAATTTAAATTGTATTTAATTTCATCAAAATGAAATGATCGCCAGAATAAAAAACGGGTCCATGTAACAACAATCACAAAGGCCTTTTCAGAATGTATGGATGCCGTTTTATTTATGTACTTACATATTTCAAATATTTTATATCATTAACTTATATATTACTTATTATATTATTTATTTATTACATTTTTAGAAATGTAGCACATTCTAAATAATGATATACCGGATATATATCTATACCCTGTATAAGTCAAAAGTATCGGCATGAGCGATTTGACGTTATCATCAAGAGTAGTGCATAAAGGCTATTGCGGACTGAAAAAAATGTATTGATAACCTTAATCAAATATGTATTACATGTAAAATGTTTCATCTTGACCTCTCTAAAAATGGCTGACCACCGTAAATGATCGAATGGGCCCGCAAGTCAGAAATATCGATATTTTAGTGCACCTATGAAAAGGTTTTCGCTGATTTCACTCAATTAATGGTGCATAAAATGAACAAGGTTTAATTCTGTTATTTTTTGACACATTCTTAAATTTAACCGTTGCAAATTGTTGACATTTGATTAAAGATTTTTGACATGTAAAATATGACGTCATAATCGTACTTGATTTCAAACGGCGAGGAGTTTCCCGAAAGTGACGGAGTTAGGGGGCTATGCGATATATAGGTTCTACTTTCACTTTCTAAATGTGATCTCCCTTTGACAGCATACTGTATCATCATCTTTTAATACATGTATTTAAATAAGCTTATCATCGTTACCTATCCTATCGCATTTGTAAAGTTTCTGTCATTTTAGTTGCAAAAGTCATTTTTTTCATTTGTGAGCTATAGACTGCATGCACTATTGAGTTGACCCCATATTGACCCTGTATAAACAATTTCTTTTTGAATTTGTGTATTACATGTAAATAAGTGTAGACACTTATCATTTTTATATGAGTTATAATAGGAAGGAAGGAGTGTTTCTTTCTTAATGTATTATAATGCATCAAATACAATGTAGGTCATGACCTTATGGGACTGTTCTGACCCCACGAAACAGGAAAATACAAAATATCTTCTAATATGTCATTATGATGCATCAAATGGTGTAAAGTACATTAATGACCCCCAGGTGTTTTGTCTTTAACCCCCCCCCCCCCCCCATGAAATAGGAAATGATATGATTATACACTGTATATTTTTGTTAACTTCTGAGATCTGAGATCCTCATCCCGAAACCATATAATTTATTTTTGCTCTTTGTGTCATTGCGCGTAAAATTGTATATAGATTATGCCCCCTTGGAGACACCCTGGCATTTTAGAACTAGAAATAATAATGTATTTTATCTTATTCATATGTTATACAGTAGTGTTTGATCCATGTGGGTAATTCCTAGCCTAATGATGTCACTGCTTTGTTTAGGACTGGAGACTTTACAATTGCCCCAAATAGGCAAATACACATGCATGGCAGTGATGCATGTAACATTTTATTTATAAGTCTTAAAAATTGAATTAAGCAATTTCCAAAATATTAATGTGAATCACGAGAGAAAAAGCAATCAAGAAATGATTTAAAATTTGCTACTCTACACATGTGAGAATGTATTAAGAAGACTGAATCTTTATAACCAGGTTATTGGGGGGGGGGGGGGGTGAATGTGGAGTATAAATATTTATAATTTGAATCATTTATTGTTATTAATTTTAACTTGTCAATGAATACTACTTATTGATCCCAAGGTAGAAATATGACCAATAGATCATTTGTCAATTATGCAAGGTGTAATGTAATTTTTTTTAAGAATAACAATTTTTACCAGTTTATAAAAGTTTTATGACACCCAAATTATATTTTGATTTTAATAGATCATTCGACAAGCGAGGGGGGGGGAGGAGAACAGTTTATATTTGAGTTTGTTTGGGGGTGGGTATTTCAAGTCATACATTTGACAATTTTTTAATGTAATATAAAATAAGACTAATTAAGCCATACTACAGTCATAAACATGAATAGTATAGAACAAAACACAAACTAATACATGTACATGTATATATACATAGGAAGTATTACAAAACAGATGATTGATCTATATCTGGGTTCTTAAATTGAATCATATATCATGTATATATTATATTATTGTTTCTTTGTTCAAGGCATTTAAGATGGTTTGTAGGTCATGTCATAATCCCAAATGCTCTTCCTGAAATTATCAAATATCATAAAACCATTGAGATTCCCACCTTAATCCAAAGATATTATTCCTCCTTAGGTCATGCAGGCGCATCAGATCATTATGGCATGTAAGTCATGACCCTAAGGGGTCATCCTGACCCCCTTAGAATCAGAAATTGTCAATTATCTTAAAATTATTCATGTTTGATGATCCTATCTCTATTTAATCTTTATTATTAAGTCTCCCGAATGAAATTTGGAGACTTATTGTTTTTGTACGGTTCTTAATACATGTATTATTATTCTTCATCTTCATTTTCTTCTTTCCCGCTCTGAACTTGTTTCTCAGAGATGGCTGAACCGAATTGTACAAAACTCTAGGATATGATAGGCCTGCATATCTAGTTGTGCACCCTGGTTTGATTTTTCTCATTTTGGGTTAGACAACCACTTTTCGGGGGAGGGGGGACGGAGGGGGTGTCAAAAGGGTGTGGGGTCTAACATTGAACCTTAATGTAGGAAGAATCGTAGACTCTATTGTAAATGGTAACTAAAAAACCGACAAAGATAATAAAATAGGGTTTTCATAATCATATATTGGCTGTTACTGGCAATATATAGGGTTTATTAGATCTGACCCCTGGGGTCATCCCCTACCCCCAGGAATTTGAAATAACCATATATCTCAGAAACTGTTATAATCATGACCCCTAAACCATATATATTCATGTTTCTGATGTCAAGGGGCATCAAATGTTATGTAGGGCATGGGCCCTGGGGGTGGTCCTGACCCCCTCAAACAGCAAGTCCCTTAATATCTTCAAAACAGTTGAGATCCCCACCCTTAAACCATATATATTCTTGTTCCTTGTGTCAAGGGGCATCAAACGGCCACGGGGGTGGTCATGACCCCCCTTGAACAGGAAGTGCACGAATATATCGAAAACGGTTGAGATCCCCATCCCTTAACCATATATATTATTGATCCTTAAAGGGCATCAAAAGGTATGTACCGGTAGGTAATGGGCCTCAGGGTTAAATTTAATTTTTCAAAACCGTAATGCACATATATGGAACAGTTCCTATCATATCCCAAGATATGATGTGTCTATCCATTAAATCATAAAAGGAGTTCTAGGATCTATGTTTTCTTGAAGTGATAAACATCAATTTTCTGCTACTTTTTGACTCCCTGGATGAAATTTAAATTTCTAAAACCTTACTGCACATCTATAGAACAGTCCCTATCATATCCCAAGATATGATTGTCTATCCATTAAATCATAAGAGGAGCTCTTGGATCTATGTTTTTTTTTAGTGATAAACGTCAATTTTCTGCTACTATTTGACTCCCTGGAGGAAATTAAAATTTTTAAAACCTTATTGCACATCTATAGGACAGCCCCAATTATATCCCAAAAGATGACGTAGCTACTCCAAAAGTTGTAAGAGGAGTTCTGGGAACCATATTTTTTTTGCAAAAAAACGTCATTTTTTGTTGCCCACTGATCCCCTTAATAAAAAAAAAATTCTGGAACCTGATCACAGCTTAATATGACACCCCCAATCATATTCTAGAAGATCATTTGGCTACTGCCAAAAAACAATGACGTTTTTGAAACCAGTTTTTTTGTAAAAAAAACCAAAAAAAAACGTCATTTTTCAGCCATTAAATGACCCCCAGGACAAAATTGAAAATTCCGAAATCTTATTGCGCATCTATGGGATACCCTAAAACATATTCCAAAAGATGATTTGTCTACTGTTGAAAATGTAGGAGGAGTTCGAGGAAGAAGGTTTTTTGTGAAAAAAAAAACGTCATTTTTTACCAATTATTTGACCCCCAGGACTAATAGGGAATTTTTGAAACCTTTTTACAAAACAGCATGATACCCCAAACCAAACTCCAAGAGTTCAGTTTGCTGGTTTATAAGATGTAAGAGCAGTTTGAGAAAGTAAAACGTGACAGACGGACGGACGGACGGAACAGGGTAACAACAATATACCCGAACTTTCTTTAGAAAGTGCGGGTATAATAAGTAAAATATGAACAAAGAGACCTAGGCAAATTTAAACTCATGTTATGCGGTGCATGATCACAAGCCCGATAATTTAACCACTGAGCTATGATGGTATTAAACCATGTAATGACGTAGTGTCGTCAAAAGTTTTTGTGTTGATATGAGTGAGCTACCTTAACATGTCTATATTCAGCAATCTTCGACCTCGTTCTTACAAAGAAAACAATTAGACTTGCCATCGATTTGATTTGAGATCATTTTCTTTAATGGTTGGCGTAAAATGATGATCGTTAAATGTAACTTATGTTTTTCTCCTGTAACTTCTATTAAACCAAGGACTTTCAAAATATTCACAAATCTTTTTTTTGTGTAATTAAAATTGTGCATTGAGATTGAAAGAGATTTCAACAGGTTTAATTTAGAATATGTAGTAGGGATTTTTGGTTAATTTTCATCTAAATCCCTCACAAAATTGCAAGAAATAAATCAACTAGTTGTATTTTTGATAACAAAAGAATACCATGAGAACGAGTATAGAACGCAGGCTATAGTGTGATTGATTTTACAAACGTGTAAAAAAGAATGAGGAAAAAACTGAAAGTTTGGTCAACTGTAAAGAGATTGTGCATTTTGGTTAGACCTTCATACGAAATCATTTTATTTCGATATATTAATCATGTTTATTACGTATTCATGCGTTGCTATTACCAAATTATCTTATATTTACAACAAAAAAGAGAAGATATTTTAGCTTTATCAAATTAATATATAATTTATGATAATAGCTGTACCATAACGATGTGCCCTTGCTGCACTAACTCGTAATTATAAGCTAAAGGCATTATAAATTGATCGGTTAAATGACCTTGCATATGATACATGCGCAGTGCCATTATTACTTCGTACGCCTTTACCCTCAGCCTGACAATGAGTGTAATCCTTGACAGATGTGTGAATACTTATATCTGAGATATATATATCTGAGAGCCAAACTGTTTTAGAGGGGTTTTATACTACAATTTATTTAAGAATAAGTTTAATTATCTTTTGCGAGAACTGCGAGAACTAAATATACAATACTTTAGACAAGTGTTACTGATTAACTATATTGTAAAACTATTTCTGTTTTCTGTTGTAGATATTGAAAAAATGTGTTAAACAGAATTGTGTCAAGTTCACCATTTATTCTGTTTCGATTTTCTTAATGTTAGTTTAAAGCGAGATTTCATACAGTGAAGTCATTCAGGTCAAACAATATGATTTAAGTATTACAAGGGTTGCCTTACACAGTCGAGAATGTGACATGTAATGGGATCAAAGAGAACTTCATGCGTATAAGTATTACACAACCCGCATGTTGTACAAAAGTGTCGGAGAAGCAGCAGCGACATGAAATATGCATGTAATATTAATTTCCTTCTACCAAATGCATGCTTTTCCTTCGGTTTGAATTAAGTTGAGTCGCTTTTAATGTTTCGAACATGAATCGTCGCTTAACTGAAATGCTGTGGACCCTTTGGAGATCTTTGGAGAACACAAGAGCAGCTCTGCTCCTGACATCTTCCAGCTGATGTAATTAAACTTCATACAAAGAAGAACATGATATTCTTTGGGAGGCCTTTGTCCCTCCGGCAGTTCTTAAGATTAAAAAACCATTTGAACGTTTTCAGTACACTTCTGGGAGGCAAATAATACCCCCCCCCCTTCAATTTTTTAAAGGGGGAAAGGATTGTATTGGCAATGTAACATAGCCAGTGACGGTTGATATATAGAACCATTTTAACAAGACCGTGGACTTTTAGTAGGACGTAACTATTACTAAATCTATTTCTTGCGTCAATACAAATTAAAAATGACGCCGGTTTCAAACGAAACATACACCGATTGCCTAGTCTTAGCTCAAAAGCATACAAATGCTGTTGGTTTCAAAGAGCCATGGTTAAGTGGCCTACAGTAAAATAGACACGACTACGCCATATTGCCGTTGGACACAACTACCCAAAGTCCAAGCTCTTGTTAAAATGGTTCTATGTGTAATACTACTCACATCGACGAATCGATTGACCTTCAACCCTATGTTTTGCCCGCAAGGGAGCATGCATCCCTGATTAGGTTTTTCCTCCAATAAGATACTGCAATAATTTATGGTCCAGTCAATGCCGGAACTCTCTGAACACCAGAATCAAGCTAAATCCGTCCCTCAGATAGATGGAAACTTAGATTACAGCAATTTAGTTCAGGGTCATAAGTAAATGGTCTGTTATCAGGACTGACGTTGAAAGAGCTGGTGATCTTTTTCATTAGTAGAATTTGAGAGATGCGTTCTCAAATACCCACTTACTACATGCATGCAAAGGTTTTTTAAAAGCTCATATGTTCTGTAGATTTTTAAATAGGTTCTTGCATAAAGTAACAACACAATGTTCTGACCTCGTGAAAATGTACTCATCATCAAATCATTAGTCAGTATTTATTTCACAGTTACTTGTGAATTTGTGCAATAATGGAGCGCGGAGAAAAAAACACAACATATTCCAAAAGACTGGATAGTGGGTAAGTATAATGAGAATAAAGGTAATTTATTATTCAAATCTTCAAATAAACAATGTCGTGCGATGTTGTGTTTTTATTTACCTGATGATTTTTACGTCATGTACAAGTACATATTTCCAGAATAGGCATTGAATAATTAACCTAGGATTGGGATTAGCTTCATAATGTGGAGTAGAATAGATCAATATCCATGAAAGCTGATTTGAATATATCTGCTAAATTCAGCATTCGTTACATTCATTAAGATGCAATAAAGAGATGAGATATTCTTAATTATATAGGCTTATAACTATAAATAACATAGCAGCATTATTTACCGGAAATGACACGCTAGTCCACACCTTCACATAATTAAATACTATTACGAGTATACCCTTAATCAGCGAAAAAGGCGATCTCAAAATTTTGAATTGAACATAAAACAAAATAAAGGAAACGATTGATAGAATTTATAAAAATGGTTGTGATATCAATTTTCCCAAGGTTAAAACATCGCGTGACGCAAGGATTCCATGAAATTAAATTATTGCATGTTCAAGTTTGATAACTGCAGCCGAGACTTTATGATTACCAAACGGTGAATATGGATCAATGATGTTGTTGCTTCTCTGCAACAGACCCTGGATACATGTAATGGTAATATTGGAAGTAATTAATTTAATCTGAAGAGTCGGCTCTTCCTGAGATTACTTCTGACACAAAAGACCTTTTCATGCAAAAACGTAGTGATAATATCTCATCTACCGTGCGACAACAATTCGGTTTTGCAGTGATATATATTTTTTGTTATTTTGTGCAAAACTGCTGAAGTAAATGATACCTGTCAAAGGAGAACAATTGAAATCGATGCGAAATACACAGAATTACCCAGATTTCTTCTTCCACATACCGTATATCCGGGGTTTTTTGCGTGTCACAAAATTTACGAAAATGGGGAAAATATGTAGCATGTTTAATTTGCATTTGTCATTTTTAACGAAAAATGTCTTAAAGAAACTGATACAGGGTAAAATTTCTGCGTATTCAATATTTTGCGATTTGAAAGAGGCCGTGAAAAAAATCGAAAACTAGAACATCGCGAAAAGTACTGGATACGGTATCCTGGGAAAGACAAGAACAAGACAAGCTTCCAGGGAAGTTTTTAAATCTTTAATTCATCTGGACCTGACAAAATCTGTAAAGGTGTTATATTGAAAGGTTCTTGTCGTCTTTTATAAAATTTTATGTAATTAGCTTCTTAAGCATCAGTCACAACTGGCCGTACGTGTTTGGTGATCGTTCGTGTGCCAAGTGTTCTGTGCGGCCTTACGTAGCTGACCGTGGCATTAAAAATCGCGTTGCAGTGATTGTAAGTGTAACACAAGTGTAAGACAAACGAAAGTTTGAAAAGCCAATCGTACATGTAGTTGGCATTAGAGATAACATTTTTTGACGGGTGCCATTCGCAGCATGTGATGCCCGGAAGAACCGTTCATGCGTCCTACGATTGTCGAACAACAGACGTACGTTCACGCGAATCGCAGCAGTAGCACATGCTCTATGTGAAATTTGCAGGTCAATCGAAACTGGTGTCTTATATTGGACATACGCCAGTAAAAGTGTAGGTGTTCCCGCTTTCTTTGTATAAAGAGAGGCATGTGTATAGTAAGTGTACATTTGCGGTTGGTTACATCGTGAAGAAATAATATGTCAGTACAAGAACTTGATGACAAAAGACCATGATGCTATGATGGTTCATAGTTTGAAGTTCATTGTTTTCCAAGAGTTATCTTTTAATTAAATAGTTGTCCTTTCCTTCATTATCTAGAGTTATCCTTTCACTTGTAAATTAGAGTTATTTTCCCTGATTATTCCTCGTGTGACCTACGTATGTCCATAAGGACATTCACCCGTCAGTCATTTAAGGTCTAAATGCTGTCGCACACTGTAAGTATACTTGTACCTGTATTTTTGCAAATATTTCTTGCATATGTACCTGGGTTTTTTTTTTAGTTTTTGGATTATTTTTTTTTTTTTTTTTTGTAAAGAAAATACCCATTCTCTTTAAAAAGTGTGGAACAGTCATAATAACAAGCATTCTGAGAGTATTGCATAAGCAATACACGTCCCCTACCGGTTTGTAGAAATTTGTGAAAACAATGCACTGTTATGCAGAATATCATTTCTTATCGTCTTCTGTACCCCGAATCAACAGACCAACCCGATAACGAACCCGATTGTAATAATACCAAAAACCCTGTCGATTAAATTTACAACACAATGCTTGACACTACTGTACAGAACTTACCGGTATCTGTTTGTTAGAAACAGAACAAGGAATTGTCCAAGTAAAATGCATGATATTATTACTGACTACATACCTTCCTCGTTTATTCAATACACACCGAACCCGTTAACGAACCCGAGCATTAAAAAATTGGAATATAAAAAAATAATTTTCTCGAAAATATGTCAACCAGACGCTACAAAAGTGTAAACTTGTTCTGTAGTTTGACATTTTGAAGCTGTGCAGCAAATTTCATATTATTCCTCAAACGCATAAAGAAAAAAAGTGTGGAAAACTGAAGTGGGACAGACAGACTGACGGACGCAGAGGAAAGCTATAGTCCCTCCGGTGAAAACCGGTAGGGGACTAATAATATTAACAAACGCACGTTTGTAACAATTTTCTATGGAAACCTATTTTTGTCAAAACTTTATATTTTGAATCTTATATTTGATTTGAATCACTTCCTCTTCAGATTATTTATTAACCAAATATCATAATATGTTTTTGTTGCTTTTACATGTATGTACATTGATAATGATTTTTAAAATGTATGAATAATTCATATTTTGTTTCTTGTTTCAGTTTATTACCACTAAGATACAATAAACGATGCACCTTTTTGTGTTTGGTAATACTATCTGCAAGCCAAGGCAGAATAATATTTCTTTTAATTTCAGCACCAAAGGGAACTTTCATTCACTGTTGTGTTGATGGCAAACTTGCAAATAAGAAAACTAATTTGAAACAAGAATAGAATTCCTGGGTCCCCCGCCGGTCAAGCAGTATACTAATATCGACCAAGGCTGATTTAGGAACTTGACCAAAGTATTAGTGGTATAAACATTTGGTATAAATTTAATGAAAATCCGTCAAAATTTGTAGGCATGAGAGCGCTTACAAGGTCAATTTTGGATAAAACGGAGTCATTATTGTGGTCAAAGTCTCATAACTCCAAAAAAAGTATCGACCAATGCTGATTTTCGAACTTGATCAAAGTATTAGTGGTATAAACATTTGGTATAAATTTAATGAAAATCCGTCAAAATTTGTAGGCATAAGAGCGCTTACAAGGTCAATTTTTGGATAAAACGGAGTCATTATTGTGGTCAAAGTCCCATAACTCCAACAAAAAGTATCGACCAATGCTGATTTTCGAACTTGACCAAGAAAATAATGGTATTAACATTTGGTATAAATTTAATGAAAATCCGTCAAAAATTGTAGGCATGAGAGCGCTTACAAGGTCGATTTTTGGATAAAACGGAGTCATTTTTGTGGTCAAAGTCCCATAACTCCAACAAAAAGTATCGACCAATGCTGATTTTCGAACTTGACCAAGGTAATAGTAGTATAAACATTTGATATGATTTTAATGAAAATCCGTCAAAATTTGTAGGCATGAGAGCGCTTACAAAAAAGTGTAACGGACGGAAACACGGACCAACGGACACACGGACGGACGCCAGGCATTTCTATGCCCCCGCTCCGCGTTGCGACGGGGGACAAAAACAATGTGTGTCGCTCTATTATTATTATAAGGAGTATTGCTTAATCATCCTTCTTGCTTTGGTGGATGCAGATTATGGATTTATATAGGCTAACGTAGGTGGCTATGGACCAGCTTCGGATGCTGGAATATATAAATCCGATTATTACATGTAGTAAAGATCACTATTGGATTTGATCACGCCTCGACCGAAATTATCACCTCATAATTCTCAAAGAATAATTCCTTATTCCTTAAATAATGCATTCAATATTTCATATCGCGAAGTTATGCTCAGTTTTGCGGTGCCCTTGTAAAGAATGTAACTTGTAGGGTTGCTGTGATTTCTCTCTTGGCTTCAACACGTGAACATACATGTACCACCTCAATCTCAGTCAATTGTTTTTTCAAATCATTATAGATTGAAAAAATCTTATTTATTAAACGACTATGTTATATGAATATGTTTGATATATGTCTGTTGCAAAATTTTTAAGAACATCGCCTTTGTTTTCTATGTCAATGCCTCGTCCTCAAGAGTAAACTTCTCTTTCGGATTCCTACTTGCCTCCCATTATATCCTACTATGTATGAGCACCTCTTTGTACAACAGTTTTTTTTTTAAAATGCCAACATCTAAAATCCGTCAAGAAATTCCTTCTTTGAAAATTTATTAAATAATCTAATTTGAATCTTGGGTTTTCCAACAATAAAGTTGGAATTTCCGAGCTTTATTTGGAATTCCAACATTACTTTTCCAATAACTGATGTTGTGATTTTATTTTTATTACAGAGTGGCAATAATACATTTCGATCTTGAATAGTGAAAATTAGATTAAATGATCAAAGGTTATTATCAAGGGAATTGTTGTTTTTTTTATTGTTGATGATATATTAGATTTGCAAGTAAGTGGTTAAAAATATATTTTTATAGCTTAATAAACACAAATCTAACAACACGGAAGCGATTTAGGCTAATCTTTTTCGGTTTTTATCGTTTGTTATATTATAAACTAGGTTATTTTTCAAAAAAAAAAAGCGCAGTAAGGTTTGCATCAGTCTATTAATTTCCAAACCGCTTGATACTGAAGCCTGTAGGCTCTTAATGAAAAAAATAATTTATTTGGTGGCCTCCAAAACTTTAAAGTTGCACTTTAGGCGACTACGTGTATATGTTAAATTGTTGTTAAAATTATTAAATCGCTTGAGCTTGATATAAGCCTACAAGATTTCTACAGGTGTTAAGAGATATCAACATCATAATCAAAATATAAATATCGTTTTTTGAATTGTAAATTGTAAAGAATTGAACATTTAAAAATTCTTATAACTTGTAAAAGAATCAGTGGGTTTCGATTTCATGACGCGCATTTCAGTAGCTGACGCTTTGACCTATTGCGCTACGCTGGTAAGATATCAAAAGCTTATAAATTTAATTTCATCGTTTATTATTTTTTTTGGGGGGGGGGGGGGTAGGGCACGATATAGAGGTGTCCAATACCTCCTCGATTAAGCAACTGATCTTATAAATGAAAAAATACGGTTAATTTCATTGTCAATTTAAAGAGAGAAGTACTTCGCAAAATGAAGGGGTCCCTTACCTAAGTACTAGTATCTCCTAAACCAGCCACAACATTGAGCTAATTGTAATAAATATCAATAACATCATCTTCTGAGAGTCCAAAACTAATTCAAGTTAGATTTAAATGTAAATCGATCCTTATGCTATTGATAAAAAATCAGTTATCCATATCACCAGTCATTATTATACATACATGTACATGTACTAGAATGTTATTTGATTAATGAAAATTTATTGTGAATCTGAAACAGCTAAGTAATTTTAAATATAGGTAAAGATTTATTCAGCTGCCAAACTGAAAATGTAACAATTTTTAAACCAATATAATGTCAATATCATCTCTAATAAGTAACATTCTACGTAATTCTCGTTCTTTTGAGAAAACACGAAAAACCTCATGGCCACGCAAAGTCCTCCAATTTACCATTGCTTCGTAATTGATTAGCAGAGAAAGTGAATTAGAAGAAGGCATATTCTAGACAAATTTAGTCTATTTTACATGTATAGTAATATTTTGGGTTATGTCTCGATAATTCTTTTAAATAAGGAATGTATTTCAATATGCAGGGTCTGATAATTTCTATGATGTACTAGTATATGCCGTATGTTGTCCAAGCATTCCAGAATCTCAAATGTCTCTTTAAAATCTTTTTTTGTGGCTGATGAGAAACATATTGTCATATTTCAAACTGTATTTGTAAGGTAAATGATCATTTTGAGAGGCGATTCATAATTTATTTTAATTTTAATAACTCAAAGATTGAATTTTACCGTACGCGTACAATCGTTATGAAAGTAGAATGTGTGCAGCAGATCCTGCTAAAGAAAACAGCTGTTGCTTTTGATAGCTTTGGTCATTTATCATCTTTCGATAAGCCATTACATAAGCTAGAGAGATCAAACAACGATTTTGCACTATCGAAATAGTTCGTTACAGCAGAAAATTACCAATCTTGTCCTTGAATGGAATCGAATGAGTGTAGTGTATTTGATGGTAATGGTGTCAATATAAAAGGGCAATATTTTTCTTAGAGGTAAACCTTTCCTTTTTAAAAATGTTTTCTCGTTATATATGGAGTCCATAGGTCTGATTTAAAAAATATCATTTAGAATAATAAACTTGTAGGCCAAACTATCAACTTGTAGTTATAAAAAAACGAACCGTTTTCCTGTAGATTTAAGAAAGAATTCATCTTAAAGACACCTTATTGCTTGAAGGGACACATATCTTAAAATCCGATGTGGTTATTTTTCGCATCCAGTGGCAAAGTTTATTTCTTCCTCCTGTGGGTTGATTTCATCCGGTCTTGTTTTGTTATCAAGGGGGTCTATCTTAATATTGGGTTAAGCCTTGTCTTGCATTTAACACAAGTCCTGTAGATTAAAGTATAAGAAAATCAAATAACTTAATCGAACTAAATTGTCTGCTTTGATTTATAGATGAATGATATGTTTGATAATATGGTGCGATTAGTTTTGTTTAAACGATATCGGTGACTAATTCAAGTTATTATGATTGCAAATAGGAAGTGTCTTGAATTCAGTTTATATTTTGGCATTAAAAAGGTTCTGAGTGCATTATTCTTGGCGTAAAAAAACCCAACGTAGGTTGAACCATTATTTCTATAATATTCCAACGTTCTTGTATTGATCCCTTTTATTGGCGTATTTCTTTCTGCCTCTCAGCTTGTTCGAGTAGACGCAGTTTTCCACAATCAGATGTAGATCATCATTTCATTAGACTAATGGGGACTTTAGAAGTGCATCAAGGCTAACCTATTGTAAATGAAGTATTGTTAATTTGACATGGATTTCAATGAACATTGTCTCACAATAGTGCAGGTCACAATAAAACGGCGGTGGTGATTATTCTGATTAAAAACAGGGAAAAGAGTACCAATTAATTCCTCATAAAACTTTATACAACCTTTTGCCCTATCAGTACTTGACTATGTTAAATATTTCTAGTCAAATCATTGGTACCGTTTGATACTTCATTCTTATTCCTTTTAGAATATGTCGGGGGAAAAAGAAAAGAAAAGGGATTCCGCGGTGTTTATAGGTCAAATTTGCAGTTGTTTAAACTTACAGCAATCAGCAGTTAATGACATTCTACAAAAAAATCTACCCCTTTGTTTTTAAGTTAATTTCCCTAAATATACTTCATAACATTTTGATTTAAGAAATGAAGATAATAATTTTTCTATTGATCGACGTATCAAAGAAAAAATTGACCGGAAAACTTCATCAATGCGCGTAGCGCATTGATGAAAAAGTTTTCCGGTCAATTTTTTCTTTGATACGTCGATCAATAGAAAAATTATTATCTTCATTTCTTATCATTTAATAAAACATTTTCAAATAAAAAAATGTGATGTGTCATTGATCAAAAATGTAAATAATGTAAATGAAGCGGCGCGTATGAATACAAAACAACAACAGCAACAATATTCAAAATGGATGCGCCTCAGCTGATGCAGAGCTATTGAGCTGAATTAAAGGATTAAACACAAATAGTGAGTTAAAATCTGAACCGGCTGAATTGAAAACGAAAGGAAAATACATGCGATAGCTTGTGATATTATTCACTGTGCAGAAAAACTCGTAATAAAACTAGTTTTCATTCGAGATCGCTGGAATATGCAACTGGACATAACCATCCAAGGAAAGGCGATCGTGGATGAAAATAGCTGATATGTCGACAGAGAATAGTATGTATAAGCGACTTTTGTAAACGTTGTGGAAAACTAGATAGCCAGTGATGTACTAAAATGGTATATTAGCCGCTTGGAATGCGCAGAAGGAGTTGATGCATCACTCATAGCTTTTCTTTACGACGCTTATTCTGATGACCGATCATGTACGTGTGTAAATTTTAAAATTATCTTTACCAAATTTGAACAGCAGTGTTACCGTGAAAGTGTATAGGCCTATATGTTCGTTATAATATTCCTGGAAAAGGAACAGCCAGCCTCGCTGTAAATGTTGATTGATCTCAAGCAGACGAAATCGTGAGAAGACGCTTAATTTTCTATTTCGTGAATCAAATAATGTGTTTTGTTTATTTTTGAAGGTTAAACTTTCATTTTTTTATATTCACAAGGTTGCATTTTGTTTGCTGACAATAAAACAGACACAACTTTACATTTTGTTGACAGTGTTTATCTTGGAAATTCCCGTTCTATAAATAGTGTTAGATCAGAACAGTTGAGAAAAGTAGATCCGGCAAAATTTTATTGATGCAGGTATCAAAGAAATTTTTCGACCAATCAGAAGCGCCGATATCTCATCAAACGAATACATATTAAATGATAGTGTTTTTATGTTCGTCATACGTAAATTGTTAACGTTAATTTTTTTCAAGTGACCGTGCAAGAACACATCTCACCGGAACTTCGTCCTTCTTCCGTCAGCGAAACATAAACGCCATGTGCAGACATCTTAACACATCTCTTCGTATAATTAAAATCTGCGACGCATAATGAAATATAAGTGATTAATTAAGAACAAACCATTTAAAGATTCATTTTCCTCTGAGACCCTATTAAAACCACAAACACTTAATATCTTTAGTACAAATGAAATGTCTTCCTAGCTATATTTTGCTTAACATGTTGTAACAATATAGTATTGTAATGAAAAATATATTAAAGAATAAACCCATAAAAATCAATGCCGGTTTTATAACAATGTAATTGTTTGTCTTTTGAGGCTGTAAGCGAAAAGTTTAGTACATGTAACATCAGTATTGTTTGAGAAATGGATATCACTTTCAAAACTCGTTTCTCTTGGTATTGTTGTGACAAAAAGTTTAATACACATGCTGAGGAAGGAGAACTTAATATAAATTGTGATCTTTTTTACCTTGTGATAATAGAATGAGGACTATTTTGGATTAGATATTCAAGACTTAAGGATTACGTTTACTCAGGATTTGAGATTTCAAGAAATATTTTTACAAAGTTCAATACCTGAAGTCAAAAGTTGTTTTAAAAACACAAAACAATTTTTTTTAACAAAAATCAATATTGATATCCATGTTTTGTTTATTTGAGGAAGTTATGCTACGATAAAAGTAGAAAAAATTTGAAACAGAGGAAATTCGGACTAATTTTTTCATTTTTCTTATTTTCTCTTGAAAACTTTCTGTAGCTATGTAGTTACAAAAGTTAAGCTTCTATGTGTTTTTTATATCATTTTACATATTTTATTGTTGTATTATATCGTGTTTTATTTTATATCACTGGATGGCACGCTATGGGAAAAATCTTTAAAATACTTAAAATCAATTCCAGATAGAATATCTCGAAAATTTGATCATTGACATTATATAAAGTTAATGTCAAAATAATACGGACAATAAAAGTAGTTTTAGGCAATCAGAGGTTTGGAGCTCCTATTAGTCAGGTTTTTGTAAAACTCGATCAAAAATGGGTAGAATTTTGAAAATTGATAGAGGAAATTAAATTTAGAATATGAGTTTAAAACGATTCTTTAAAATATGAAACTAGTAAAGCTATTGATATTTTATCATTTTCCAACCAACAAAGAACTGCGAACGCTAACGCCCGTTTCCCGCCTACATTTTACATCCAGATATTTCGGAATTTCTGTCAGATATTCAAAAACTAATTTTTCTACTAAAAAGTATAATCAAATCCTAATCAATTTATATCAAAAGAAAATCTGTATAAAAATTATTTATTTTTTAAACAAAAGTTTTGCTAACGCGGGGTCTAAAAAAATTTCATTGAAATCGGTCTCTATAGTGAGGAAAATTTTATTTAGCGGCCAATATGTGCATAAAAACTTAATGATAACATATTTACGATTATTAATAAAGTAAAATTTCATTTTAATTCATATCTGTTAATTAGTTTTCGAAAATTTACAAAGCAAAATTCTTTTTTTGGAATGTATTTCGGTCTGTAGACATATGTTCCCCCGTGAAACAACAAACCCTTTGGTAAAAATATGCTAAAAAACAATAATTAAAACCCCTCAAAAGGAATATTTGTTTCACCGGGGGGGGGGGGGGGGGGGGGGGGGGGGGAGATGTTTTAAAAAAACATTTCCGTTTTCCTTTATTCTCTATATGAAATGAGCTATTTTAACCCAAAATACAAAGTTATCTCTCTTTGTTTGACCAAATCATTTATATTTAATGAAAATATACATAAATGTTTACATTATTATAAAAAATTAACTTTAATTAGACAACTTTCAAAAAATGACTTTTAGTTAGGCGGATAGACAATGCTATCGTTCGCAGTCCTTGTTTTATTATTTCTAATAATTGCAAAATAAAGAAAATCATAGAAAGGGTGGACAATTTTGACAGTTTTTTCAATAAACATTCAATAAACATTCAGAAGTCACTAGTATAAAAAGTAGGTCATTGACCTAGTTATTTGAAAGTGAAAAACAGCACCACAGTAGTAGGGCTACAATGTAGAATAAGTAGTTTTTCGTTCCTATTAGTAGGATTTTTTCGCTCCTGAGTTAACATTATCCTTTAAAATATTTCGGTTAAATAGGTTTGATGACAAAACAAACTAGTGGGTATTGATGGTTTTAAAAAAAAACGAAGTGAAAAAGTCAAGGTCTTGAAATAGAATATTATGTCATGGTCAACAATTCTGATAGAGTTCAGCCTTGTTATATAACATCTATCTTAAGTACAAGTTTAAAGTTTGTATGATGAAGGAATCTCATGTTATGGCTTTGAAAATGTTTTTCATAAAACGCTTGACCTTAAAAGACAAAAAAGGTCAGGGTCAATTTTTCTAATGGATAAGCAAAGCTTTATTTTTTATGTCTATAGATTAATTTTGAAGGCTGTTTGATATAAGGAATTTAATGTTATATCCTAGATGATATTTTACATATGATGCTTAACCTAGGGATACTAAATAGGTAATGGTAAAAAAGTATGGATCACCTTTTTTATAGATCGCCCAACTATGTTTCAAGTTTGAAGTCTTTAAGTCAAAAGTTGATGTTTTTTGTCTGCACAAAATATGATTTAATCCTTAAATTTGACCTTGAGTAAAAATATGGGTTAAGGACAAATATATCACATAGTACAATTCAATGTATTATTTTTGTCTTTGTTAAAAGTTTGAAGTCCTTCTGTCAGAGTATATTCAGGACATGAACGAGTAAGGTTTTTTTTTCCTAAATAGACCTTGAAATAAAAATATTAGGTCAAGGTCCAAAAGTGTGGTAGGGTTCAGCTAGATTATATACTATCTATCTGTGATACAAGTTTAAAGTCTGTGTGTTTATTTAAGGAATCTTGTGTGTGTTGGTCTGGACAATGATTTTCATAAAATGCTTGAAAGACAAAATAGGTCAATGTCAAACATTTTGATGGCATGCACTCCTGCTCAACAATATTTATCTATGTTCCAATTTCTGGAGTCATAATGTCAAAGGGTACGTACGTTAGAGTAACGTTACGGCCCGAACAAAATATGGATGACGACGAATAATGAAAAGAAAATCGACAAAAACAATAATGTATCCCCTTTGAAATAGAAGATATTATAAAACGGGCCTAAACTGATCATGAACCCGGTCTGCTAGATTTGAAATACAATTAAATTCAGGTTATCATAAAGAACCATGGGCCTCTTGTTATATAGCATAGATACCTTCAATACCTGAGAACATATTCTATAAAAAAGTCTTATGATTGCATCTCATCTCGACTTCTTGTTTCCTAATGTATTGATTTTCAATTGTCTTTCCATTAAGATAAAAGAAACGCGAAAATATCAACAGACATGAAATGAAAGAAAATGAAAATTTTCCATGAATACTTAGTAATCATTCTGTATTATATTTCTTTTATGAAAGATTAGAACCGAAGTCGCTTCGTACACAATGCATTAATGGTCCTCTATTCACTAATGAACAATACTTTTTAACTTCGAGAAATTACATCGTATAAAGATTATCTAGCGCAATTTTATAGGGTACGTGATATTAAATTTTAACTCGGGGTAAATGTACCACTGATTGAAAATCGCATATTTTCATTAAAAGGGATCAGATTAAGTTTTCATTTTTCTGACATTAAATCTTGGTCTAATTTATATATTTATAGGTTAACGTCCAGATTACTCGAATTGATAGTAAATGTTACATACGAGGGTTTTTCGGAAATTATTGAGACAACACAAAAATCTCTCTTTCTAAGTGACGAATTTTAATGAAAATCGGCATAACCATCTTTTCCCATGGGAGTAAGAGTAAATGTCTCAATAATTACCGAACAACCCTCGTATACTTAATTTGACTGGTTTACATATTCATTTCGACGTCAGCAATGAAATATTTATTTTGAAAAGTAATTTAACGTGGTTGTAATTATGAAAACAATAAATTCAATCGGTTTCAATACATATGAACAGTATATGTATGTGGTCATACGCCATAATTCATAGGTCTATGAGCATTCTCCTCTGTTGAAAACGCGCACTGTTTACCTCAGCGCAAAACTAGATTTTGTTGGCACTACAAGCATTCAATAATTTTCAAATAAAATTCTATTCATCATATCGTAACAACTTTATACGAATAAATGTGATGGATATCGGGGTAAATAATATTCTAAATATTTAAATACCAAAATTTCATTAGAACGTTTTGTAAGAAACCTCGACACTTTATTCTCATCTTCAGGGTTTAAACAAACCTAAAGGGAATTGCGTTCATTTGAGGATTAATTTTTTAGCAATTTTTTTAAGAGATGTATCATCATTGACATTCTGCTTAGAGAGATGAAACTAGTCAAATGCATAAGGTTGGGAATTTTCACAGGAGACAGCGATTCAATTTCATAGAAAGAAAGATAACTTCCTCAAAGTTTAATAAAATAGACTTTCTTTCGCAGAAAAGGCATTAAAGGCCATATGACAAAAAACAGATACTCATATAAGTTATGCGTACTTATATTACTCAGTATAACAGTGGCTTCGGACGTGATCTGTGTTTTGTATGAAATTGATACCTATGTGGCAACGCACTTTGAAAAAAAATTTCAAAATGCGAAATTTGGGATTAAGTTAACCCACTTTTAAAATGTTTTTCAAAGTTTGATATGAAGGAACATCAACATTTTGTAGTATCGAGACACGTAACGCCCTTTGAAAAAATATGTATTATTAACAATTTCTGGAATTGAATTCCTAAATTGTTGATAGTATGATGATTTGTCAACACAAATGAATTTCATTTACCGTCTTTAAAACGGGGATAGGGGTGGAAATAAAGGTTAATTACCAGAACATCATTTGATTGATTACAGTAAGAAGGTCCCCTACCCCTCTTTCTCCTTTCCAAAACATATATGATATTCAGCAACTTACAGTAAATGTATAAAATCGGGGGAAAATACGCTTTGTTGTAAATTAAGGACAGTGATATTGACAAAAACGAAAGCAATAATTTCTCCAATGGTAGGTTAAATAATCTATTAGCGTTTCAACATTGACCCTCTTTTCAAATTCTAATCAATTAAATCACTTCATTATAAAAAAAAAATCACATGTACATTGACAAATATTAAATTATTATAAACTTAAAAATAATCATTCGGGTGTGGGTTTTTTTTTTTCTCAAAACCGATCCTCTAAAAGATCATATTGTTTTTTAATAACCATAACTAATGTATCCTTTTTTCACACCCTGTTTGTTTATAAGCACATGCAATTGAAGCCAGTTGAAATATGTTATACATTATCTCCATTATTAATGAATACATTAAATCAATTTCGTTTTTGGCACAGCAAAATGTTCAGATAACTAGTAAGTTTGCTGCATACACAAAAAAAGGAAAATGCGGTTGCTAAGCGACACAGTTTTGTCATATTTGGATAATTCAAATCTCCCAAGTTTTTCTTCATGTAAATTGTCAAACTACGTAAGCTTATGAGAAAAGAAAAATAAATTATAATCGAGAAACTGTTTAACAAGTTAGCTGAGAACGCATTGGGTTCTTTCTAAAATATATCCCATTAGGCTACACAAGGTTAAAACAATTATTTATTGTATCTATAACTATATTTTATTCCGACTAAACCCTGAAATTTTTTTTCGAAGTGCGTTGATATCTACGATATCAACGCACTTTTGAAAAAAAAATTCAAAATGCGTTGACGTGGTCTCAAAATTAGTGCACTTTGAAAACAATTTTCAAAGTGCGTAATTTGTCAAAGTGCGTTGTAACATACCTAAAACAATGAAAATCTACACCAAAGCTCTTGCAATTATTTGTCTAAAACAGAATGCTTCCGTCGCTTGAACTGACTCGTTATCAAAAGCAGCAATTTACCATCGTAATACCTGAGAAGAATTTGTAGAGAGATCCATTTTTCTGCGCTAAATTTTAATTAAATTGATTAAGAATGATTTTTAGTACCCCAGATACTAGAATTAAAATATAGGTCACAATTCTTTCCACTATCTTTATCTTCATTTTTATCATATCAGCGATATAGTCATGTATATTCATTTAGATTTTTTATACTAAAAATTTGTACATGACCAAATTGTCCTCTACATGTTTTTTGATTTTTAAAAATTTGATTTCTTTTTTTTTTTTTGTACCAGACAGTTAAACGTTATTCATTCATTCATATTATACAATTTTTGTTCTGTCGAAATGCAGAAATAATGAGAGACACCGAAATTATGGGTCAGCCGTGCCACGAGCTGAGTTTCACTTAACATTGTAAACACACCTACATATAGTCTACAGGTATTTAAACCAAACTGGTATATTTGTTTTGTTACTAGTATATTATAAATTGAACCGATTCCCCCATCCCACCACAGAAGCAGTTTACAATGCCCACTAATAGACCAATGCGATTGTCTACATGTATAACCACTTTTGTTTTTATTGTGACATAAAAGCGTTGTCCCAAAATTACGTAAACTGAGGGCAGTACCTAAATTCTGTTGACTGAATGTTGTCAGAACACCGTATGATGACCATTGACCATTTGTCAAACAGTACCTCAAAATTCAAATGCGTGCTTAAAATATTTTTTTGCGAAACAAAATAATTTATATCAGCGGTTTTGTCAGAAGGCGAAATGTTAACTGAATAGCGCCACTTGTCTACGCTATTTTGGGTCAACCCTTGTATATTTCTACATATGTAGAATATAGTGAAGGATAAATGAAGTTGTTTGATTCCAGTATAGAAGTCTTTAAATAATAGGTACTATTATCAAATCATGTAACACAACCGTTTTTTGTAAGCAGTTGCGTCTTGGCCATGGATTCTAACACAGGTCCAAAAATATTAATTTGGTCATGACCTAATTATCCGGCACTGTTTAATTAAGGCAACCGATCCATATTAGGACCTCATATTTCTAACCTTAAGTATCCATCAGGTATTAAATACTCTGATATTAATATTAAGCGTTTAAGAGAAGAAAAAGATTCACCGAGAGAAATTTTTAAAAGTATTAAACAGTAATTAATTGATGAAGATTGCATTATAGCCTATGAGGACAAGCACATTTTTTAAATAAAAAAGTAAATACTATCAATATATACTTTGGTGGAAATGTGTATTATATCATAAGGAAATTATTGAAAATAAATTTCATACCGTTTAGATTTTATTACAATTAATTTTCAAAGATTAAAAGCAAAGGGGGGAACTCTTCGGGAAAAGGAAAAGGTCGATTATTAAGACACATTCCGCTCTTACGTACTGATACGTGAAAATTATATCCAAGAATACTGAATATTAAGCCCATACACATATGTTATGCATCAAGATTCAATGAATCTTGGGCTATTATGGATCGGATACCTTAAATATTTCAATAGATCCACATATGGATCGGATACCTTCAATACTCTTATATTTTATAGAATACTAGTATAATACCAACAAATGATGGTGCATCAATTTATTAAACACTGACTGACTGGAAAAGGCTTTAAGTTAGAGTTTGTTTCGGCACTGCACATCAGGTGGGCTCTCGATGGACCAGATTGCTGTAAGGACATGCACATGTATGTATTCCACCCAATCTCAATCGATGGATAAAAACATATTCTTTGCATAGATATACCATACAATATACATATGCATATGATCGATACACACGTATCTTTGGGGTTCATTTTCTAACAACTTCAAATTTGAAATCGTGACCTTGATTATATATCTTTCGGCTTATTTCAAATAAACAGACACTGACTCGTTTAAAAGAGCATTCAACCAGATCAGTCCACATGAACATCCGTAATCGAATTTTAGCTTAGTAGAAAGATATGGTCCCCTCTCAGTCTACAGTCCGCAACCGATTCACGCTTTGCTTTCTCTTGCAACCGGCGCATCTCACGCCGAGTAAGTCTTTCCAGTCTGGATTCTGGTCTTTTTTCTCCCTCGGACTCTTTCACTTCTTCTTTTTCTTCATTTTGCTTGGCGATGTAAAGATCAAGTTCATCCAAAAACACTTCCTTTCTTTCTGTTAAATTATTCGCATACGAATGTTCAATATCTAACAACATTCTTCGGCGTTCTTCGAACGGATCGTCAATGATGTAGTTACTGATGGACTCTCCATTACTGGAGGCGGATTTGGCCATCTCTCGTAGTTGATCTTGGCTGTGCGTGTGACAAGAAAACATACCTGCCTTCATGGCCGCCGAAGCACTCATCCGTGTTATTGAGGATCCTCTGCTGCGACTCCTCCTCTCGATAGCTGATTTTCTAAAAGTGTCAAAGTCCTCAACTATTGTAACTTTTTTGCCTGAAGTCTTTTCGTTTTGCAACCCTTTGTTTGCTTCGTCGTGTTGCTGTGGGTCCTCTGTACCTCCCGTATGGCTGCTGGATTCAGGCTTTAGCACTGGTGTCACTATCACACGTGGTATCGCGGAATCGTTGAGATCCAACTTTGGTGCAACGCCATGTTGCTCTGTTGTTTGACATTTGTCCGGTGACATATTTTCAGACAGACTTGAATGACAAGAAATACTTTTAGATCGGTCTGATTTTCCTTCTAGTCTAGGTGATGTACTGGTATTTGCATCCGATTTCACTACGTCATTTCCGGATTTGGTGTTTACGTCATCTTTTAGGTTCTTTTCCATTACTGGGGAGGACAAAGATATAATCGAGCTTTGCCTCCCTGTCGACAAACTCCTGGGTCTTTTGGGACGCTGTTCCCTCCCTATGTTAGCCAGACACGTGTTAGGGCGGAGCATAGGGGACATGGGAACAGCGTCACTGCTCTTTCTGTACATGGCGCTCCTAGACATCCGCTGGTTATCACGTCCCTGAAGCTTTAGACGTTTTTCTGCGTCTGCTATTCTCAACGCCCCAGTTATATTCAAGGGCTTTACGAGTTCTCTCATCTCACCCGTGGCGTCCAGAATTTTTAGGTGAGCGATTTCGTCGCTTTGTAGATGCGACTTTATTTTATTCACTTTGTCTTTGAAGCGTTTGTAGAACAGTTTAATTCCTCGATTGTTGAGGTCTATCAGCTTCAAGGAATATGAAGCCTCGGCATCTAGTGTAGACAGATTCTTCAAAAGGCATCGCTGTTCCTTCATGTTGAAAATCACAGCATTCACTTCTTTGTCGTTTTTGCTGGCATGTGGGCGCGACATTGTTCTGGGGTCTATAAAATTACAAGAATATAGAACTTAATGCGATACACATACATTTGTATTCTACTGACCAGTTTAACTAGCATTCGATCACATCCTTCCCATTGTTTAATTAGAAAAAATGTATATCACATGTGTACATGTAAATCAAAAGCTTGGGGAATTCTCACGTTAACAAAACGACAAAAGATTAAAAACCAAGGTAGACTAGCGTCGTAATCCAATTACAGACGATTACCGTCTTTTCGGATCACCTCGTTCCTATATAGGATTATATTGGATAAAACTCAGGGGATTAATGTTAGACCAATTTCAAAACGTTCAAAACCATTTTCATTTACACGAAAACCGTATACACAGCTATTATACCTTATGCAATGATGTTTAAGAAACAACACTCTGTAGATATAACTATATGCTACACATTGAATGTAAAGTCAAGGTTTCATATTTTTAATTTATATATTCAATTGATATTTGGGTTGTTACATGTATATTTATAATCTAAGGCTAGAAATAATTCTTTAGATTTCAAAGAGATTAGAAACGTGAAAGGGCCTTTGAATTTCGATGTGTCGGTCGAAGTTTACTTAAAATCAAGTGTAATGAAATACATCAGCAGAGAAAGACTTGCCTTTAAACTTCATAATAATTGCATAAATCTAATCAATGCATAATGCTTCAGAATGTCGGATTATTTTTCATGCGTTTTAAACTGTAAAGTAATAACTTTTTTAATGTTCAATGACAAAATGACACATAGCTATACACAGTCATATATAAATCAGTGAACAGAGGGTATTCTTACCTGCTGAATTCAGAAAATGATCCTACACATATATCACACATGTACTTAATTTCGCGTTCTCAAACACAGATTACCTGAAGAATCTATAACTGGTCTAGAATAAAGAAAATTTGGCAACTTGAGTATACAGAGACAAAACAAGTCTTTAATCTTTGAAATAAGATTAATAATCTTAATACCTTAAATGAAAGGAGACATACCTGAAGTATATGTTAATTTGACTAGATGACGTGTTTTTCGTCATATTTTAAGCAATGTTTGTACTGAAAGGAAATAAAAAGGATCGGTTCGTTACACTAGTACTACAATTTGTGATGTTTTACATGCCAACACCAACAGAGAGATTATTCCATCTAAACTAATAAACTTTATTTACTGTTTGCTTATGAATAATACATTGCACAAAAATTACTACATTTACAAGTATAACGAATATATATAAGTACTCTTTAAAAAGAAATCTGCAATTAAGATAGTATAAAGGACAATATTTTATTTTATTTAAAAACCGAAACATCTGCTAGAGAGGCAGTCCTTGTTCGTGCGGTAATAATTTCTGATTTTAGATTCATTGATGACCAGTTGCAGAGGAGGATATTGGTATCTTATACTGTGATTTTTTTCTGTGTAAAAGGATGACGAATGAACATGCTACAACTATTTTATCAAGGCAACGTACCGTGTCCAAGGTGAATAACTGGGTATCAATCTCGGAACTTTGGGGGGGGGGGGGGGGGGGTGTTACAGCATTTGGTTACCCTTGTCTTCGAACTACATGTAAAATATATTCTGATTTTATTCTGGTCGTTCAATTTAAAGTCCGATAACTTGGACATATATGTATGGACGACAAACGTTGATCCTCGACAAGGTCTGCTTCGGTATGATAAAACACCGTCCTATTGCAAGACTTTTAAGACAAAACAAGTTTAATATCCTTCCAGACAACGACTTTTTCCCTGGACTAGGTCTCGGTACAGTACAGGCAACGCAGATCCCGTGTTTCCCGCGCCCCGTCACGGTATAAACACATCGAGGTGATCGGCCAGGTGAGACAGGTATACTGCGTTCCCATCACGGTAAACTCATCATCTACCTGTCCCCGCCACGGTAAAATTATCGATGGAAAAGTATCGTATACAAGCGGGAGTTATCTCCCAGAATGACAAGTAAATTGCATGTTAATTTATATTTAATGACGATATTTAACCAGATTTTGACAGAGATTATAATCGAAATACTTGGAGTCTTTATTACTATTTTTTTTATTTCATAGCTATTAAATAAATTATTAAAGTATTTAATTTAATACTTGTGCAGCAATTGCAAATAAAATATTTTCGATTCTATAATCATATTTTAAGAGGGTCGTTAAAATAAAAAATTTTCATGAAATGATTTTAATTGCCTATAAAATCATAAATGTGTACGCAGTGTGATTGTGTTTTTTTAACAATTAACAATTAATTGATCCGCCTACATTTTTATTGTTTGTTGTTGAAGTCCATGCGTGTCAACTAATGATGAGCAAGTGATTAAAAATTAGGGCTTCCTATAATCAGCAACCCGGTATTTTTTGCACGTTCGGTTCATTTCTTACACGGTCTTCTACGTGTAAAGATCATTTTTTGTGAATTCACGTTTTAGTGATTTTGTGTTGCGTTGTGTTGTGTTGTGTTGCGTTACTTTAAGTATGTCTCGTCGTTTGTCAGTGCGCGAGGATTCCCACTTTCTAGTGCGTTACGTTTGCGACGACAGCCGTGTGTTCTTCAAGACTCAGTCTGACTTGAATATTCAGTGTGGAAATGAGTATGACGTTCAGTGGGGCCGGCCTAAGGAAGTCGATCGAGCTGTGGTCTTGCATGCTGGATGTGAGCAGGACATGAGGGCCAAGCTGCGAGAGATGGAAGATACCGAGTGTCTACCAGCCTCTCCTTGGTCATCAGCTTCTTTGCCACCTTCACCCATATCTCCAACTCCACCGCCATTCCAGGAGCCCAAACGTCGCAAGAAAGAAAAGTCACTTGTAAGTACATAAGTGAATAAAATTAAATTCGTCTATTTTACAAGAATCACTAATAGATGTATATTTTCACTATTATTTATTATCTATAGATATATTATCCTAATTTATAACGTACATAATTAATGCTGCAAACAAAAGCATTGGTTAGTAGCCCTACTTTGATTTATCCTTTTTATAGTTATACTTGCAAGTTCATGCACACAGGTTTATAAGAGAAAGCTCCATGGTTTTTTTTAAATGACAAGTCATACTCCTGATAGAAACTAATGAAGACTGGAAAATAATTTTAAAACAAAAATTCCATTACACACGCTAGGTTGTCGATTCACGATCATATTTTTGTAAAAATATCAAAAGTAATAATATTAATAATTTGTAAAAATATCAACTATGTACATGTATTTGTAATCAACTCTATAATTGAAATTATAAACCGCAAATATCATAAAAATGTTTTGTTTTTTATTCATACGTCGATTTTTAAAGAGTTGGCAAAGTTCGCTGTTCATTCAGATATTCAAAATTTGACTAACAAACTGTAATCTATTTTAGGCAAAACCTGAGAAGCCAAGGGCAACTGTTCTTGCCGTTGGACAACCCCCAACTGTACAACCTGCAGTGCCGGAGCCAGAGCCTGCTGATCCACCTACCTATCAGACTGATGAAGCCCCGTCCACGTCAGCTGATCCGCCAATCTGTGAACCACGAACGCCATCCACTCCAGTTCAGGGCACCACTCCCGTACGGTTCCGTCCCTACCACAACTCCACTGCAGAAGAAGGCACCGGAAGTTCCTTTCAACTGGCCTTGATGAGGGAAATGGTGGAAATGCGTCAAACCATTGACACCCTGACGAAGAAGTTGGACGCTTCCAACCGCCGCATTGCATCGTATGAGGCCACACAGAAGACTGTGCTCTTGAACACCAACGTCTTGATCGACTTCGCAAGGAACATTCGAAGCAAGCGCCAGGATCCTATCGCTCCTGTGGCCGTGTCGACAACATTCTCGCTGGACGACATACCCGAGGAATATGCGATCGGTGATGAGGAACTGCGCCAGATAGTGAGGGATTCCCGGTATATTAAAATATAGATACTGGAGTATACAAGGGAATTCGATTCATTGCATATGATATATTTTTTTGGTCAAAACAATGAACTTTACCAATGAATTGTTTATCCGTACACTTATACTACTTTATTTATGAATTTTGGTAAAATGGCTTGTATCAATAAAATAAGTCTCAATATAAACTTTCCCCTATTTTGTTTTCGCATTGTTCAAAAACTGAAGGGGGGCGGCTTTAAATTAAATTCATTTATATTTTCAGATCAGACCTTAAATGATACAGATGGTTTTTAAAACAAAAGTGGAGGGGCAAACCCCCCTCCCCATTGTTATGACTGCATATATGTACATGTATTAACAATTTAAAGCTATACACGCTATAATTTGCGTCAATTTTGAATAAAGGGGAAAATGTATGTGTTTGATTACTAATAAAAGTTACCTTTATGCTGTTAATTATAATGCTCAATTCGATCACGTAACAAATATATCAAATATTAAACAATAAAAAATATTTACTTTCCTGCAGGGTTGGCCGGGAAATACCAGTGCTGGGAATTACCGGTGGTAAATACCGGTATTTCCCGTCCCGGTCAATACTACTGTTTTTCACTAATCTGGGAAATACTGGGAAATACAAATTTATAATCTTTATTTCTTTAATTTTTCCAATGCAAAACGTATGTTTATGATAAAAGATATTAACAACTAGAGCAGAGCTCGTGGCAAACCCACGAGTAGGTCTTCCGTTGTTGCTGCGGGTTGAAAATATATGTGATATGGGGTCAAACGATCATAATGACTAAACTTTCAGTTCTGCTTTTGTTATAAAAACATGTTGTGATTGAAAGCCTGTATATAAAACATGTTTTGAAAAAAAAAGGAAGAAAATATTTTAGGAAAACTATTTGTCGAACACAGTTTGTATAATCGTTTCAAAAATTCTTTAAAAAATGAGATGTTAAATGGCGAGTTAAAATTTTAAAAGGGTAGCAAGCATTGTTATAAACAGTATGTACGCATGATTCATGTCAGGAATTGTATTTTTTTTTAACCGAACACGCCTACAAAACATTTTTTCTAAGATAACTTCTTTATTTAAATCTTTCTAAATTTTTGAAGACTATGTGCAAGTTTAGAATTGTTACGTGCTGACAAAATTTAGTAATTAGTCAAAATTGATGGCATCTCTGAACTTTTCTATAGAGAAATGTGTATCGTCTGATATTATTTAATGAAACGAGTAGACATAGACATTCAAAATAATATATAATCAGCTAATATAAAAAAAGATCAGCGGGAGAATTTATGCAAAAGCGAGCATCAAAATTGTACACCAGATGGTGCTGTTTCATGGAGACACCGCTATGTAATGTGAATTAAATAACCTTATTTACAGAAATGAATATCACATCTCTAAACGATGTAATATTATGCAAAATCCTTATTTTTATGTCAGTGGGTTGATTTATAAAATTGAAAAAAAAGCTTCAATTGCGCTTGCGTAAATTGGAATTCTGGGAAGGAATTAGACAGTCCGTGTTAGAGAAATTCGAAGAAGTTATAAAACTGGTCAGTTTCTAGATCAAACTGCGCATTGATGTATTAAAATACTATCATGTGTATCGTCTGTAGCCACGGTCCGTATGTGCAGTCATACATTGTATGTATATCGATACACCTTTACCTCCTCACCTACAGCTACAATGTATACAAATGAGGGTGCAACCTTCATATACACATGCATAGTCTTATAGTTCTGGAAACTATTTATCTTGTATTTTAATATATTGGGTATTCATTGTTCACCTAAAATTAGTATTCCAGTAGCTGGCTGTAGCTAACCTTGTAAGTAAATTAAGTTGCATTACAACCTCATAATACACAATTTTAATTAAAAGGTTGCAACATTTTCTCCTCAATGTGTCAAAGTTTGACTTCCAACTTTCAATTATAATATATTATGAATTATTCTGTTCATACAGAAGTTTAGCGTGGTCAACAGGTTGATTTATTAGCCACATTCTCAGGTAAGAATTTCACATCTTTAATGTGAAGATGATTGACTTCGAATAATAGTCTTACTGTTAATAAAAGCTCCGTCCAACTGTTACTCAATTACATATGTTCTGAGTTGTGTGCGCTAAAGCGACACAAGATTTTCGGTCGCACGTGGCGATTGAATTAACACAGACTGACCGAATAAACAAACGGGTGGGAAAGTGAAACACGTTGAGGAAAAAATGTTACACATAAGAAGAAGTCGCCACAATTGTTTTCGACAAATCTGGATATCTTTTCGCCAATTTAAAAAAAAATACAGCGCGAGCACTTGTCAGCGGGGCGGGAGGAGGGGAGGGGGACGCAGCAATGAGTTCGCTTCTACACTCAAACGAACAACCATGTATTAGAAAAACTACAGAGTGATTAATATGTGACCGATAGAATCTAATCTTAAGTTGTTTAAAACTCAATTGAATATTCTTTTAAATAATCATCAAATGCCTCAATTTAGGACAATTCAGAACATTTTTTTTATCGTGCTAGCACCTATCGCAAACATGTAACATTTGATTATAATTTGAGTACCTTGTACTCTATCGTATAATTAAATCAATGCTTAATCAGCTGTACAAGTAAAATAAATTTATCTTTTCATCTTAAACCTAAATAATAGTTAAGACATAATAAATATAGTTCTGTCCGTGCAAAATATGAAACATGAATTCGTGATAAGGTACATGTAGAAGAACACGAGTCGACCGCGGATCACTCGTCCACTCGCGCTATATATCCTCGGCCATGTGCGAGGGATGATCATCATTTGATATTTCGGGGGGGGGGGGGGGGGTTAAAAATTTTAAATATACAAACCAACCATTAATTTATTTCTGACGATGTTTCCGATTTGGAGTAATATCGTTCATTAATATTCATTTTCAATCAAATGTTTAATTAAATAAATACAAGATGGACAAACTTTTATAACATAAAATTAAAACAGTTCTTGTATTTACGACTATATAAACTCAAACACGTTCATATTCATCTAAGTATGCGTCACGGAGTGCGAATCTTGTGTATGAGATAACCGCTTACCGCTTGGTAGTGCAGCCGTGGCTGATCTCCTCAGCCGTGGACGAAGGATAGATTACGTAAAGGTACAACGCGCAGACACGCACAGTTCGGAATGCAGGACGATTTGTAAAGTTTGCAGTATAATTACCATATTCTATCAAATAAAAGTTCTTTATTTTAAACTTAAACCCAACAGTTGATCTATGTCTGATATTGCTTTAGATGAGAATGACATTGCTTTTATTAATTAACTGAACAATTTCTTAATTGACACCGAATCGTTTCGTCCATAAACTTTTATGTGTAATCAAAACTAAAACAATTCTTGAGTTCGCGGCTAAATTAACTCGTATATGAGAGACTCAACTCTCGTGTATTAGATAACCGCTGACCGCTAGGTAGCCCAGTCGCGACCATGGTGACCGATTTTCTCGGCCGCGGGTGATGGAGAGTTTTGTTAACTTGGCCAAATTGCCGCGAGTGATGGTCAACACGTAGTACTTTTTCCCTCACATTATGCAATACCCAAACACAAAAACAGTTTAATGAGATCAATAAAGTCACAAACAACATTTTTTGCAGCGACGCCCATATCAAAAAATTTACTGTTTTAGAGTTATGAAGCAAAGACTTTTAAGGGCTCTAGACCCCTCATTTTAGGGGCTAGCCCCTTTTTATGGTATCAAATGAAAGCTCTTTATATTCTGCACAACTTTTACTCTATATGTGTCTAGAAAAAATTTACAACTAAAAAGTTATTGAGCAAAGATATAAGCAAAATTTAACATTTTTTTAAACATTAATTTCGATGTAATTTTTTAAGTAGTATACGTGGGTTAGTCAAACATATAAAACAAGGAGGACAACGTTCAAGATGTCTACATTAAAGATTTGTAAATTAAAACTACTTGCTACGGATCAACTCGGAGCCTTTGCAGGTACACGAGACCCACTAAAAAAATATTCAAAGGAGAATAACTCAAAACCGGAAGTAGCGATTTCACAAATTTTTGTGCTGTGGTAAGCTATTATTATTTCCAATAAACCCTGAAAATTTGAATAAAATCTAATGACAAACAAGCGAGATATTACAGTTTAAAGAAACGTCTAGAAGAAAAAGAAGAAGAAAAATAATAATGAAGAATTTCCAACAGAATCAGTACAAGGTCTTCCGTTGGAAACGGAAGACCTTAATAAGCATCAAAAACCAATTTATCCTACTTTCCCATTTCACTGCCAGTTTATGAATCTTAAATTCACCAATCACCTATTCCCCCAGACTTCTATAGCTGCTAAAGTACAAATTTTAGTCCAGCTTTTTGAACTTCAAGTTTTCTGTTTTACAGATTTATAATTCAAAGCACAAAATAAACTGTTATAATTACTGTAATTGTTACAAGTAACAATTAAATAATCACACATGTTGTTATAATAAATGATACTTGACAGTTTTGTGCTCCTGTTTTGGGGAGATATATACTATGAGTGGGGCTGATTGGCTTCTTCTTAGGTGTGTTGCATACTGAGGTAGTGACACAATCAAACTTTACTTTTCACAATTTTCTTGCACCATTTTCACATTCACCAAATAACTAGAAAATGGAACTTTTGATATCATGTTTATGATAACTGTATAGGTTCACCTATACCTGACTAGTCTTAAAAACAAAATAACAATGTTGTCAATGAATAAACCATGTTTGGAGTATTCATAAGAAGATAACCAATGCATTACTGGGCAGGCAAAACTTGTTAAAATCAAAGAACATTATAAAATGTCAAAAAGCTGACAAGGTGTACTATTGTCTACATCCCTACAGATTTGAATAAGACTAATGTCTAAGTATGAAGTACTATAATATATAGTTGCACTTTATTTCCCAGTATTTCCCGGGAAATACCAGTAATTCCCGGGAATTACCAGTATTTCCCACCGTCCTGGGAAATATGAGTATTTCCCGCTTTTTTGCCAACCCTGCTTTCCTGCCAGGAAAGTAATGCCTCCTCGTGAATATCAATCTATCGCGTGATATCGACAGCTAAATTTAGCCTATCATACCAAAACTTGTGAAGGGTCAACATCTTCATAATTGTGATAGTTTCACAAAGGAAAGGATATTTTCAGTAAAGCATAAATTTGTCCGATATACGGGTACAAACAAAAGAAAAAATTACAAGCCTGTGAGTAGATATAAATACTGCCTTTAAAAAAATGACGTAGACTTGTGTTTTTCCCCTATGTGCTATTTATAGATACTATACGTGTTAATGCAGAAGTAAGGGTATCGTGAATGACAAACGTATTTTAATTTACTCATTATACATGTATGTATTTCAAATTAACAACTGTTAAGCATATTAAAAATCAAGTTGGATATTTAATTAGGCAAACAATAACGACTACCTAGTTCTCCGCGGACATGCGCAATGAGGTCGGTTTGCTCTTCCTTTATCAATATTTATGAAAAGGTATATTTTCCTGGCAGGAAAATAAACAATTAAAAATCTATATCTTTGTAACGAGATGGAATTCACCATTGTAATTTACAGATTAAGGATAACTTTTTAAGTAGACAAACACATGCGTTTTCACTGTCATTCCAAATTGACGTAAATTATAGCGTGTATAGCTTTAAGACAAACTCCTTTTTTTATAATCATGTCAATAGCGACATTTTGTTGCTACAAATTAGGAAGTCTCGTGAAAACTTTTGTTTGATACAGTTCTTTATACAAATGCAAAAATGTTGTAAATTAAATGCTAAAAAATTACAGTTTTATAATCATTTTTATTCATTGCCGATTTTAACCCCCATATGTAGGATCAAATTCAACAAGCATGTCTTATACAAGTAAAATGTGTGAATTTACAAATTAAAGATCCAGTTAATGTTATTTCCATAATTTATTTTTTGTGAAAATTAAGATTTGCAACGGAACAGTGTCATTCAATAGGGAATGGTGCATTTGGAATGCATATTACGTGGAATTTTCACATGGCTATTATAAAGCCATTTATGCAGTTATCGCTCTTTGAATATAATTTCCTAAACATTGCACGGATAATATATGGAAATACGAGGTTTTTATATATTTTTTAAAGTTTGTGTCGATGTCCAAGGTGCTGCAAACCAAATTTTTACTTTAAATTTTCTACTTTGAAAAACTATACCCTGTCCCAAGATATCCTGGATTTCATTTTGCTTAATTGCATGATATTTATTAATACCTCAGGTTTCTCTTTTTAAGGTCATCCAGAGTGTCTTTTTGGTGCTTGAATCAATTATGACGTATATGTAGAAAATGAAACAGTTTCTTGATATTCTATATTAAATAATGGGAAAAGTAATCCCGATACCTATATTCAATCTTACAGATGGCATTCTAAAGCGGATTTCAAGAGCTTGTTTAATTCCGTTTTTGGAGAAACTGTAGGCATTCTAGTTATATTTCATTTGTCAAAAATGTACAAAACTCTGAAATTTGTTACTCGTTTCCTTTTTTATATATAGAAAATGACCGTTTAAAATGATTTGTTATCGTAAGTCCCGATTCACCCAACAAACAAAGCTATTGCTATAAAGCATCATTGGGGTGGGGGTAGGGGAGGACTTGTTACATTGTAATAGATTTTGGGGTAGGTCTGTACCATTTTGAAATGAGATACAGCAAAACTCGAATATAACGAACACGGATATAGCGAATTTACGGCTATAATGAATTATTATTAATGTCCCGGCAAGTTTCTTATATAAAACAATAGAAAATTGATGTATATAACGAACACGGCTATAATGAATTTACGGCTATAACGAAGTATTTTTAAGACCCCCGCTGGCAAAATTTTAACGTATATTATCTTTTTTATAACGAATTTTTTTCATTTCAAATTTCGTTGAAGAAACATGCAATTTTAAGATGCATATATTAAATACTCAAATTCAAATAGTATACGGAATTTTTTTAAAAATTGAAATGACATGGTTATATTGACTTTTTTTTTGTAATTGACGGTAATACTTATTTTATACCCTACGGTAGTTTAGAAAACTGTTAGCCGGAAAAACCCTTAATTATTTTACAACGAATTCGCTATAATATTTTTTACGAATTCGTTATAAACGTATAGCGAATTACGGCTATAACGAAGTTTTTTCTATGGTCCCTTGAAATTCGTTATAAACGAGTTTTGCTGTACTACGTTCCTGAAAAGTTTAAAAAGAAAAAAAATAAAGTTTTTTTTAACTTATCAAGCATTTGTTATTTAGTTTAAAATTGTTCGGTTTAAAATAGCTGGTTTTGAATGAAACACAAGTACCTGTTTCAAATGTAAAAAATGACATAATCATCTATATATAGATTTTTAAAAAAAAATCTATAGTAGATTTTTCTTAATTAATACTTTTTTGAAGCCCTATTATTCAGGTACCACAATATCAAATTAATCATAAACTAAAACGCCATTCCTTATGCAAATGCTCAAGCTTTTAATTTTTAACTAGTTTGATTTATCATTAAGATCATAGTTATTAGTTATCTGGGAAAAAAATCTTTCTTTCTGTTACCGTGCAGCACAGCTGGGTCTAAAAGTCTGCGCTGCTATTTTAACAATGAGCGTATTATGTAACCCGGATCTAAACGACCCGGGAATCGGCCATGATTTTCCTGCCTGCAAACTCCTTATTTTTTATCGTCTCGGTTACGTATTATTTTATCGCCAATATATATAAATTACATGTATATGATAATAGGTTCATCTGTGGGCATATATACCTTAAATTTATTAATCGGCATTATCACATGTAACACGAATGCAATCATGTTTATTTCTCTCGGTAAATATATGCACAAGTAAATGATACAGTACATGTACATAGGCTGGCCTATGTGTAGTGTGTGTACAAGGTAGATATTAAACTATATATATATATGTGAAGGATAGATGATATAATGTACATGTACAAGGTACATGTATGTTCTTAAGTATAAGTGTTGATAAGATACTAAAGCACATATTTACAGGTATATACTAAAGTACAGGTATAGGGTGTCAAAGCCATTAATTCTTTGCTGATGTTCTAGCCACATTATCAAAAAGATTAATCATTAGCATTGATTTACTAGTTTCGTATACCTTGCATGCCGGGAGAAAATGAGGTCTGAAGCTGTACTGAGATAATTTGGGTTCACAGACAATAGATCTACGTAGAGCAACAAAACTGCAGCTCTAAGGGTATATGACAAAAGACCTGCACCCGATGTTGATGTATGTGCAGTTTAAAAAAAATGTGAGCAAAATATCTAGCTAGCGATGTAGGCTTTTTGACACCGACCCACAACGCCTTCAGCCCCATATAACGTGAACGTGGGTCCTATGTGGACTTGCTTCAAAATCTTTCTAATAGTCCCTGTACAAAGATTCTGACAGTCGCTGTAGAAAGATTCTGATAGTCGCTGTACAAAAGATTCTGATAGTCGCTATAGAAAGATTCTGATAGTCGCTGTACAGAGATTCTGATAGTCACTGTACAGAGATTCTGATAGTCGCTGTACAAAGATTCTAGTCTCTGTGCAAAGATTCTGACAGTCGCTGTACACAGATTCTGATAATCGCTGTACAAAGATTCTGATAGTCGCTGTACAGAGATTCTAATAGTCGCTGTACAGAGATTCTGATAGTCGCTGTACAAAGATTCTAGTCGCTATGCAAAGATTCTGATTGTCGCTGTATAACGATTCTGATAGTCGCTATAGAAAGATTCTGATAGTCGCTGTACAGAGATTCTGATAGTCACTGTACAGAGATTCTGATAGTCGCTGTACACAGATTCTAGTCGCTGTGCAAAGATTCTGATAATCGCTGTACACAGATTCTGATAATCGCTGTACAAAGATTCTGACAGTCGCTGTATAACAATTCTGATAGTCGCTGTACAGAGATTCTGATAGTCGCTGTACAAAGATTCTAGTCGCTGTGCAAAGATTCTGATAATCGCTGTACACAGATTCTTATAGTCGCTGTACAAAGATTCTGACAGTCGCTGTATAACAATTCTGATAGTCGCTGTACAAAGATTCTGATAGTCGCTGTTGAAAGATTCAAGTCGCTGTACAAAGATTCTGATAATCGCTGTACACAGATTCTGATAGTCGCTGTACAAAGATTCTGACAGTCGCTGTACAAAGATTCTAGACGCTGTACAAAGATTCTAGTCGCTGTACAGAGATTCTAATAGTCGTTGTACAGAGATTCTGATAGTCTCTGTTGAAAGATTCTAGTCGCTGTGCAAGGATTTTGATAGTCGCTGTACAAAGATTCTGATAATCGCTGTACAAAGGTTCTGATAGTCGCTGTTGAAAGATTCTAATAGTCGCTGTACAGAGATTCTGATAGTCGCTGTACAAAAGATTCTAGTTGCTGTGCAAAGATTCTGATTGTCGCTGTACAAAGATTCTAGTCGCTGTACAGAGATTCTGATAGTCGCTGTACAGAGATTCTGATAGTCGCTGTACAAAGATTCTAGTCGCTGTACAGAGATTCTGATAGTCGCTGTACACAGATTCTGATAGTCACTGTACAAAAGATTCTAGTCGCCGTGCAAGGATTTTGATAGTCGCTGTACAATGATTCTGATAATCGCTGTACAAAGATTCGGATAGTAGCTGTACAGAGATTCTGATAGTCGCTCTACAAAGATTCTAGTCGCTGTGCAAAGATTCTAATAGTCGCTGTACAAAGATTCTGATAGTCGCTGTACAAAGATTCTGATAGTCGCTGTACAAAGATTCTAGTAGCTGTACAAAGATTCTGATATTCGCTGTAGAAAGATTCTGAAAGTCACTGTACAAAAGATTCTGATAGTCGCTGTACATAGATTCTGATAGTCGCTGTACAGAGATTCTGATAGTCGCTGTTGAAAGATTCTTATAGTCGCTGTTGAAAGATTCTAGTCGCTGTGCAAAGATTCTGAAAGTCGCTGTACAAAAGATTCTGATTGTCGCTGTACAAAGGTTCTGAAAGTCGCTGTAGAAAAGATTCTGATAGTCGCTGTATAAAGATTCTGATAATTGCTGTACATTAAAGATTCGATAATCGCTGTACAAAGCGACTATCAGAATTTCGGAGCGTAGCAATTCTGATTTTGATAAGATTGGAGATGGACAAGGATCCAATCTCCCTTTGCCCCTTTATATATTAATGTTCACCATTCCTAAGAAATGGTACTGGCTATGGTGTTTGATTACGATTTATAAAACTATAGATTCATTAAATGTTTTTCATCGAATATAGCCATAAGTATATAATCTACTATTAATTCCGCTGCATTATATATCACGATTTAGAGATAAAATGTATCAATTAAACCTTGCGATCATCAGCTATTCTTTTATATATATAAAATCTAGAATGCATTGAGTAATCTTCAAATCAAAATACTTAGAGTTTGCATGTTTTAGAGATCAAAACTTAGAACATTTCAAACCCTGATTCGATTTGTGCATTAAGACTCTTTTTCGGGAGATAAAGCTTCTTGAAACATTCGGACAAAACCCTAATGATATCTATTAACTTTAATCAATTTTCCTGTTTTTCAAAACAGCGATTATTATTTGATAGCGATCATGAATACATTGCGATTGTAACGACTCTCCTGGGAATCGGTTCTCAGATGTCAATGTGCTACAAAGACAATTTATTGGAGGAACCTGTACCAGTAAGGATGGGACTCAATCATCTTAATTGACAACGTGAAAGTGTCAACAACGCGCAAGATCATAAAGCAAGTTTGTCTAATGTAGCAAAACATTGGAAAATTAGATCTCGCTGTATCTTGCCTGCAATCTCAATATCTATTCAGCCTGTCTATTACTTAAATTCTATTTTTCATACTTTTAGAGAGTTGAGTAAACAATCGAAGAAGGTAGCAATAATACCTTGGAGTATTAGAATATTATCTGATGGTATTGCGGTGCGGAACCTGGTGTGAATTCTCTGCTCCCTCGCATTCATCGACTCAAATTGCTTTCTGTGACAATTTATTCAAATCAAATAATAGCTTTGGGATTAATCGCGACATAAATAATGCAGATATGGACACTGTCTTTATTAACTATTAGAAGGTATTCGTACGCGGAAAGAGAGCGTTTGTCACGCAGGGCTGTACTTTAATAAGATCAGTGTGTGATATGAGACAATAAATCACAAGATCCGTATATTATTTTTTCTAAATATGAAATTATTGATAGAATTTCATAACACTGTATTTTATACACGAAAATTGAATGAAAGCAAATTACAAACAAAGTTTACAATATAGAGCACTCTGTTGCATGAAATTAATATAATGTCGGATATCACAACTCTCCGGATACAGCCAACTGCTGTGCAACGTTTGACAAAAAATTCAACGTTTGCAAGCGGTTATTTTTTGGGTCCTTTTTTTAATCAGAAAAAACTTTCATCGTCCAGTATACCTGACAAAATTTTTGACCATGTTCAAAGCCCAAAACGAGCACCACTGATTTGAGGTGTCCGCTATGTCCGCTTCATGTACATGTGTGCCTTTCCATGTGATGTGTTTAGTACCAAACTCACGCGCTTCTGTTCCAGGACATGACAGTCTGCTAACGTTGATGTCCGTTTGAATGAACGATTGCGATTGCTGAAGCGTTAGTATACTATTGGAAAACTGTTTCGCCGTTTTTCTGGATTTGCTTTTTTTAAAGCATTTAATTACTGATCGAAGAAACAGCATTGATATAAAGTGTGCAAGTATCTCTGAACACTATGTTTCCACTCGATTTATACCACGTAATACAGAAAGCAAAACTTGTGCATACAGACTGTAAGGTGGCGAGGAGCTTTGTATTTATGTATGTATTTATCCAAATTATAGATATCATAAGAATACCCAACGCAGCCTCTGTTTATTTTGTGGGTGTAAACAGAGAACTTTTTTACAATATGACAACTACATGTATTTACTGACTTAGGTCATATTGTAAATTTTGTTTTAAATTTGCATTCAGCATGTGAAATTCAGAATTTATAAGATGACAAAACTCTAATTGAAACAAAAGGATAGCAGGTTTAAAAGATTCAAAATGCCAATAGATCCGCTTTTTTACAGTCTCGACCTCTTGAACTCTAGTACCGGTGTATTAGGCGATAATACAAACATATGTTAATATTTGTTTTGAGAAATGGTTTTATCAATTGTAAACTGTCGTCAGTTAAATATTTTTCCTAGGAGAAACGGCTTTGTGAAAAATCTAAAAGGAATTTTTAAAAAAGAGTAGAAATTAATCCTGCTTCTTGTTCAGACTGTGAAATGCTACTGTCTTTGATCGAAGTACTTAACTTATTAACAGTGCAGCATGCTATCGGCTAGGTATATGTTTAAGTTTCTACACTGTATATCAAAGTCTTCAAAATAAGAACAAATATGAACAAACTAAACAAGTTCTTTAGTACTAATTGATAATTATCATGTAAAATGATAATTATAGAATCTGAAGAAAATTGTTTAAACACAAATAGATATTAGAAGAAGGTTTTTTTCGCAATAAACTATAGTTCGCTAGATAGAGTCACTCCAAAAATTACTGCCTTGTGGAAATGGACCGAAATCCAAACTAAAAAAATAAAATGCCAATGAGTACGTTAACTTCGCCAAGTACTTAATCAAATCAAGGATTTTGTTCCTCTTCTACGCATCAAGGTATTTATCGATTGTTATACCCCGAGAAATCTAAATCAGCATCTATCATACCATTCTGTTAACCTGCAAAATGTCTAGCATTATCGAATGGCTGCCACCTTTCCGTTTTCTAGATTGTCTCACTTGGGCATCTTATCAATGTTTCATATTGTTTAATATAATCCTTTTCAAATATGATATCTTTATCAGGAAAAACCAATATATCAAAATGATTTTGAGATTTTTCTTTTTCTCTTCATCACTGCGGCTCTCTAACATGAGACATGTATTTGACGCAGAATTTTTTTTTAATTATACAGGTATGTCCAAGATTGATGTTACTTTTATTGAACTGTTTATTATTAATTGGTATTCCCTTAATTTTACATTGATTCGGTCGTTGATATTAGGTGTAAGTTGTCTATAAACAATAAATATAACTGTTTTCTTTCCCAAAATTATTTCCTAAAAGCGTAGCATAAAGGGGTAGTGCGTTCACTACAAATCTGTAAGACATGAGTACGAATCCTGCTGGGGCTTTTATAAAATTTACTTTTACAAAAAATGTAAAAAATATATTTTTTGGGATATATGTTGTAAAATCATTTGGATAATAATGTAGTTTTATCCACATTGATATCGATAGGTGTCCTATTAATATGCAATTGATATAAGCCGAAAACTGTCCACTCTGTCAGATAGTGTACAGTCCGCGGCGCTTTAGCGCAGAGGACAGTACAATATACATCTGTCGATATTTGTGAATTGAATTACATTTTCATCAAAATGCTTTCACCGGCTTTGAGTTTTCATATGTTACAATATTTTCTCCAGATCTGTTTAAACAATTTATGGTAAGGTAGAAATTATAAAAAGCTCCAGCGGGATTTAAACTCATGACTTACAGATTCGTAGTTACTTGTGCAATGCTGTAAGGAAGAAAAAAATATAGACGTGATGTTGTTGTTTAATTCGATAGGAAGTACGTCACAACGTGGAGGTTTTTCATACTAGCTTAAATCATTTTGTCTTTTCATTGCTTATGAACAGTTTTTAGATCATTCTTCTTTGAATGTTTCATTTATCTGGCACTATCCATTAATTTACATGTAACAATAAGAATTAGGCCAAACCAGATAATATTACATTAACTAATCATTAAATAAACAAGTTTTGATAAACAAAAAAGATTTTTTGCATTTGACTTATTAGTCCGCACTGCGTCATGAAAAAGCATGCGCAAAGGTGAGCATAGTTCGAAACCCCCGCGTATTGGTCATTTTTGTACCAACAACGGTAGAATATGGTGTAATTTTGTAGGGTTCAAATGGGTTTTTTTAACACATGGATTTAAGTTAACATAAAATACTGCCCTCTCTATATGTAAATATTTTTTTTTAAACCGTAAGCAAGGTTTTGAGCCCCTTTTTTATTTTGACCTCAGTTTAACGTAGCAGGAACGAAATTGGTCTATAATGTTATTTTTCATCGCATCAGAAGTATACATTTTGTAACTATTGAAGGGTACCTCCAGTCAAAAGTGTTTATTTCGTTCACATTTAAAACACAGTTTTAAAAAAAACAAGCTTGTAGGATTTATGGTTTAGCTGGAATTGATTGAAATGTCAAACAACCTGACGAGAGAGAGAGAGAGAGAGAGAGAGAGAGAGAGAGAGAGAGAGAGAGAGAGAGAGAGAGAGAGAGAGAGAGGGGGCACACTTATTGAATAAACATTGTACATGTATATGGACCTTTTATGCTAGCTTGCAAATTGGATCTGTATTTTCCAAGGGGTATGGGGGTTTTAATCATGTTTTTAATCATTAAATAGAAATGTGAACCTGGAGGAGTTCAGACTGCCACCCCTTTGTACCAACACATTAAGATATCTAAGACATTTTCATTTTTGCATATAACATTAATGAGAGTGTAAAGTCAAAATAAATGGTTACACGTGTGTAGAGACAGCATGCTGATACCATTGTTATTTGCACGCTGTAGGTTAAAGCAATATGAACTGCAATTTTTTGCTGATTTTTTTTTAACTAAAATAGCAAAAATATCATGGTTTTAAAGTTTTGTTAGCCATATTTTTATTGGAAAAGCCGTTAAGAAGCCTTAAATGAAACAAAATTGAATTATTGTCGTCCTGTACAAAACGTGTTCTGCTATATATTCCTTAGAAGAGAACTCTTTCTTCTGACATTAATGATTCTTTCAAATCTTTTTTATCATAAGAGTTTAATTTACTACAGACTTATCATACTAGCAGGTTTTTGCAGCAAAATAAAATTCTAAACAATACAGTTCATATTGCTTTAAATGTATATCTTCTCCAAAGTCATCTTTAATGAATTGTAAAATCCTCCTTTACACCGAAAAGAAATTAAAATTATTTTCTCTTTTAAACACTTCAGTTGCACTTGAATGTGAAGCACTAATGCTGGTGGACACATTTGTTATGAAGTACATTTCACAACTGACATGCGACATTTTCAGATTTTACGCTCGTGCGTTTCCGTGAGAATAAAAAAAAGGTGACATTTAATATCTGCAAAACCAGAAAGAAAGCAGATATCAAGCTGCGGATTATTGGAACTTTCTAAGTCAGATGAATTCTATTGATTGGTGAAAAAAAGATTTTTGACTGGAGGTACCCTCGAAGCAAATTGTAGATTGAAGACTTACCCGTTTTAGCCATTGTAATAATAAAAGACTAACATAACATGTAATAGATTCAAGGAATTTGAAAGCAATTTCTTTTCTCAAAATGTATGGACATCGTTTTTATTTGTAAATACTGGTAACTTTTAGTACGTAAGAACTGTGTCCAATCAATGATCGACCTGTTTGAAGAGTGAGTTGCCCTTCTTTGTTTTAAATACATTAATGTTTCAGTAATTAATTTTTTTGAGTTTTCTCTCGGTATTTCACTTTTAGGTCAATTAAATTATTTTGTATCTATTGAGTATTTGATGATGTAGAGTTTTATCATTATAACTTAAGAAAACCAAATGCAATTTCGAAATCATTGAATTTGAGCAAGTATTTTATTCAGTTTTCACAATGATTTTTAACTCTTTTTTTTCAAGAAACGTTCACGTACGGTACAGTATGTTATTCTTTTTTCAAGTTCTGGTTTATTTATTTACTCAATATCATTTAAACATGAGGTACACTATAAAATATGATATTCAAAGTCACTGTAGCGTTACAATTAATAATTCATTAATTTACCAATGTAGAACGAAAAATACCTCGAGGGGCGACTAGCTCATATACTTTAGAAATAAAAGTTTTTCGGTGATTTTACCTCAGATCTTAACTAAATCAAGTATCAATTCTTATGTGTTCGTCAACTATTTTGTGCTATTTTGTAAAAGCTTGAGTTTGTTCACTACTGTCCGAGATATTGATTTAAATACCTGTCACTGTTTGCAAGTTTTTTACCTTAATTATTTTTCCAGATTATTAATATATATATTTATTTCCAATAACATTAAGGTGTATTTTTCAATCCTGTCTTTTTACGCAATCTTCATTGGAAAACGGTAAACAGGGTTGACATATCTTACTACCGTTTCTGATCCTTTTGAGCAATCAATAAAATATGTTCAAAACAAGATGCCGTCATTGAATTGTGCACTTATTTAGTACATATGTGACTGGAAGAGAGTCAATCATTTTAGACTGGGTTATTTCTTTTTTTATTGAAAAAGGAGACCATTTGCCATTACATATATTTGTAATTCAGGAATGTTGCCACACACACCCCCACCCTCCCTCTACTCTACCCACTCACACCCAAAAACAAAGTCGCTGTATCAATCAATGACAATAATTGTAAACTCTCTTGTCATACAAAACGATCGAGTATTACTGCATCCAAACAACTATGTTTTCATAATTTGCAGATATATTCTTTTCTGCACGCAAACAATAAAATCGAAATTTAAAAGCTATCTCTGCTATGCGTATGTGTCGTGTGTAGGTGGGTCGAGGAGGGGGTGGGGGTGGTTAATGCTATTATTGAAAATTAAAAATAAAACAACTAATAATTACATAAAAAATGAACTATGGGTTTATTTAGATATTTTCCTTCACGAACTAAGAAATGTTTTCTCTCTGCTACTGTTTTAGATTGTTATGTTTTTAATTTGGCTGATTTTCAAAATTGCAAAATATAACATACTAGATTTTTTTTAAATAAAGGTACAGAGACTATATTTACCTTCAGTGCGATAGTATTTTAATGTGTTGGAATAATGTTTTTCTTATCTATTAAAAAGTATGAAAAGTATAAAAAGTATTCTTACAACGAACTTTAAAAAATGTTTATAAAGTTGGTTGATTTTGTTACAATGTCAATGCACTTTTGAAAAAAATATATGCTATGTTTTTATCAGATAATCATTTACAAAGTTTTCTCAAGGACGACTAAACCTGTTTAAAAGGTGAATGTGTATTTGGCTCGGGTTCATGATACATTCTGCGACCAAACTTCTGGATTCTTCAGTATCAGCAGATGTTGCTTAAAATATCATCACAGATGTCTTTGAGCAGGTTTTGTTTTTTTTTAATTGAGTTTTAAATTGTTGTTTTGGTGTTTTTTTTCTTATTATTTCATACTGTACAAAGACGTTTAAGATAGAAATACATTTATAACTGCAAAAGCCATCAAACGTAGTTGACATATAAACAATTAATTGTTTTATGAGTTTGGGCATTGTGCATGATTTATTGTAGGGATATTTATATGAATTATTTATTTGGTTACTTATTTTGTTCATTAAAAAGAAGCTTTTCATTCCTAAATTTACAGGCCGTAAAGTTGCAAATCAATGAAGATTTCAAGGATGCAAACCTTCCTTCCACATGTCAATTTTTAAAACTCATGATCAGACTTAATTTTTATAATAGAACATCCATCATTTTTCAATACAAATATTATATGATTGATCAATATCTAGCTTTCTGGTTGACTGATATCCAACAATCTATGAAAAATCAAACATTATATTCACTATAACATTTGAATTTTGCTACATTGGACTTAAAATTAGGTCGTCCAATGAAATATTGCGTTTCTCAATTTGTTCGGCTATTTTTGTATTTACCGTATTGTTTACAAATTAAAAAAGTGACCCAGATATGAACTGCCGGAAGTGCAAGGCAGAAAAAAACAAAAGTGTGAAAACAAGTAAACCTAACTATGAAAAAAAAGTTTTTTATTGAACCATTTTTAGTGGATAATTAGTAATTATAATCCATTTAATGAGATTATGCATCATATCAAATAATAATGGAGCTTTGAATGAAATTACGACTTCAGATAGAACCACGTGTTGATTTCCTCGTGTCGATTAATTGCGACAGAAGTATTATTGGGCTGGATATATTGATAGATATATGGGCAAAACAAAGGTGAATGGCAACTTTCATTAAGTAACGCAAAATGAAAACTGTTCAAAATCCAGTTTCAATTAGACGGGAAAACGGTACGATAAAAATAACGATCATATTATTTGTTTAAATAACATATTTCCACAATTATTTTTCCTTGTTCATTTTAAAGTCTATTGACATGTACCTCTAGTGCATTTTTGAAATTAATCCGCACCAAAACATTCGGTCAGAAGTGATAGAGGGCGCTTGATTCGATACTGGGAAACGTATTCGAAACTAGGAAAATGGAGGGGGTGTTGAAATTACTATCTCCGTAATTCATCCTTTATATTTTCAAGTTTGATACTACAGTTTAGAAGAACAAAGAAACGTGATTTAAACAAAAAATAAAAACATTTGGAATTCCCGAAAAAATAGTCGAATGCACGACGAAACCTCATACTGAATCGTTACCGGTAAAACGACAGTACAATCTTAGCTTGATAACACTCAACTTGCTAAATCATATAATAAAACAATTATTGGTGGGTTTTTTTAGGTAAAAAAAACAGCAATAATTGTATAATAAATATCCTTAAATATCAAAGATAGATATTATTATAACTACATTAATATACATATTCCATCGAAGAATCTGTCGCTTAGAAATGAACAGCGGCAAATTATTGTTATTAATATGAAAAGGTATTTTGCATTGATTTACAACATCTTAGCAAAATGTCTATATTGTCAATATTAAAAAATTATTATCTAGGCGTAATTGATATTTTAAAATCAATATTGAATATGTGATAAAAAATATTCTTTCAAGCTCTTTGATAATTTTTACCAAGAAAAAAAAATAGGAAATAAACGATACATATCTTACATTTTACAGCATTAAAAAGGATGTGTTGATGAAATTTGCGTTTATATATATTATGATTATTCTTTCAAGTTAATCTGTTTGGATTAAACGCAGTTTATAATTCGTTCAATGTGCGTATATTTTGCGCGTACTGTTCGCCGTAGAATTCACTTCAGCAGTTTTCTTTAGAATGAAAACATTTAGTACATTAAAATAAACAGGGCCTTATTTGGAGGGTAACAGTTGAAACACCCTTCGAAAATCACTGTCAACCTCCGCTTCGCATCGGTTGACAATGGTTTTCTCGTGGTTGTCAATTTCAGTTGTTACCCTCCCAAACAGGCACTATTGATATATTATTGAGTATGCATTTGTTGAATTATTACGAATTACCGGTGAGCTGGAACAACGTTAACCTAATGAAAAATACTTACAGAGAAACTATTACTTGAACTGTTGAGGAATGAATCGATGAAGACCTTATCTTCAGTTTTTACTGTTTTACAGCATTTGATACAATTTTCGGTTTTAATAGACATTTTTAAATCTACATTTTAGTACAATGAACAGAATTTTTAGAGTATTTCATAATGAAATGTTTTCACGGTTGTTAGAACACTAGTACTGTAGTTCGAATGACATTATTATTATCATGAAATGTGAAGAGTTTTCCGATATTACATTCTTAGAAACAGAATATTCACAATAGCCTTACATATAAAAAGACTTATTTGTTGAGTGTAGTATTTTTAAGCCAGTAAATTGCACGATGTTATAGAGAAAAAACAATTTGAAAACAAAATAAGGAATATAATCATTACCGGTATTTTTTAATTCTCTGTAATTTAATATCTAACTGCGCAAATTCATACTTTTCTTTATCAATGTAGGAAGATATTTTGAATTATTATACCTGTAATAATCTTGATATCAAAATAATTTTCCCGAACCATGATGATGTTTCATTTAATGAAAAGAGATATTTTTTTAGTTTATATAAGAATGCATGAACTTACTTAGTATTTGCAATGTGTGTGGAGCATAAGGCTCTAAGGTCATGAGTGTTAAGCCATTAATCCCTAGGTCGCTGGTTCGAGTCCCAAGTCATTTAATCTACATTGTCTAAGTCAACTCAGCTGTAGTTGGGTAACAGCTTACGCTAGGGATTAAGGTGGTGTGGGACACTTAATATTGTGACGACCCGCGCTTGAAAATTGAGTCAAAAACGTTAACGTCAATGGACATGTTGGAGCACTGGGCCGTCATTAAATTTTGTTGGCAAGCAAGAAACATCTCCGATGGAGACAAAAAGATTCTTAGATGCTGCTGGAGATGACACACATGTGTCTAGGACAATGGTTTTACAAATAGAACCAGAGGTTTAATTATGGAAGGACTGATATTTAGAGTTCTGGTTATATGGGGTGGATATAGCTCGGATCTTGCACCCATCATGGATTTCGTTTAGTTTCCTTCTCTAGATTAGAAAATGCGTGGACTGAGATTTTTTGACTTACAATGATCTACAATATGCCACAAAAGACATAGTACAAAACTTGACAAATAATGGCATGAAGGTGCATTATATTAGTGGATTAAATGACATGAAAAGTGTGTGTAACTGAAAGGTCATTACTTTACAAAAAGAGAGGTTTTTCTTTCAGTTTGACGTCACCTGACGTCGTGGAAATATGAAATGGTGCTCCGTAAATCTAATTCATACAAAGTAAAAATCGCTGTATATTTTGAGAAAATCATCAAAATCGTATGATATTTTGCATACTTATTTTCAATTATTAGTCATCTAATAAAACATAAGACATCCTACAAAGTACACAGCGATTTTTCTGTAAAACACTGGGTCCGTGAACTTTTCTAACAACCCTGGCCTCGTACTTCCTAACGTAATAAACAATAAAATTAAGTATAACTTTATAAATGTTTTCTTTCCAAAAACTTATCTAACAGTGTAGCGCAATGGGTTAAGGCGTTCACCACCAATTAATCTATATGTCATGAGTACGAATCCAACTACCTTTCCAGAAATTTTTAAAAAGATATATTTTTGGTCAAATAATGTAAAATTTAAAACTCAAAACCAGTGAAAGTATTTTGATAATAATGTATTTTCATTCATATTAAAGGGGCATGGTCACGATTTTGGTCAAAAACTATTTTTATGTTTTGAGTATTTACAATGCTTTTGAAATGCATTTCTAATGATCAAATAAAATTTGATTGTCATTCATAGATTTATAAGCAAGATACGGGGCTCACAGTTCTCTGTTTTTGTTTACATAGGTTCAATATACCTACAAAAAATCTTTCCCCGGCTTATTTGTCTAATATTTTATTAATTCTAAGCAAAGATAAGCAATTCCTAACGTTTTACATAGCGAAGAATTTCAAGCTCTGTTACTTGCTTATAACTCAACAAATCACAATCAAATTTCGGTTGCCTATTAAAAATGCCTTTCTGAAGCATTGTAAATATCAAAACTAGAAAAATAATTTTTGACGAAAATCGTGACCATGCCCCTTTAATATCGACAGGAGTCCCATACCGACTTAACGTGCGATTAACTGGTGCCCCATCCAGACTGGTGGCCCATCCAGAGGGAAGCAATGACTCTCAATCGCTAAGCACCATGGAAATCAACGATAGGCAGCGGTTCTATGCACCTCATAGCTCGGAGAAGGATTCAACTTTTTAACTTTAAATCAATTGCATTTGATTAAGTTGTATTAGGGTTGATATTGCCTACTTTTTATCTTTAATTTTATGATACTTTTTGCTAGCGCTCTCGAGCGCTAGCAACTAGGTTAGTCTTTTTCACTGGAATAGGCATGCTCGACTCCATAGTAGGGGATTCTGGGAATACTGCACTACGATAGATAAACTGTACCATTTGAATTTTGTTTTATCGTCTTCACATGAAGTTTTGTGTTTTATTGTAAATTTCAAAAAGTAACAATAGCTCAGGTCTTATAATGCAAAGTTATTTTCAATATTATGATAAAAAGCTATCTTTATAGATCTCAGATTCCTTCAAGCTCGGAAAACAACTTCGGATATGTTTTCCGAGCTTGTGGAAAAGTCCCGAGAAGATACGATTGCTTCAAAAAGGAACCAATGGTTCTTGAAAATTTTCACCTCGAAATTGAAATTACAATATATACATAATGATTAAGGCACAGTCAATGAGCTATGCCATTGCCGATGTGAAGCCCACTCTAGATTAACAATTCTAAATTGAGACCCCACTCCAGCACAATTCCAGTACACCACTTTGCCTTCTTATTATTAATTAATCGATTCAGAAATTTAAACCAAGTTTTAGAAATCTGCTTCTGTGTTTGTGATGGCTACAGCGCTAGCTCACCAATCTTTTTAAAATATAAGCTTGTGAATTAACTAAATTGGTAAAGGGTGTAATTTCCCACAGATTTCAGTAAAAAGAATAAATGAATCTGCTCCATTGAATCATACTACAGGTACCTCGTACTGTAAACTGTCTTGAGGTATTGCTCCCGTCACTTTTTGTTGATTTTCCATTATAATAATAATTCCTGTCAACGAAGTACAATTCAATTGGATAAAAGGAGGACAAAATCCAAGATATCTTCATTGAAACATCATCTGTATACCCGAGGAATTTCACAAGAACAAAATCAAACATCATTATGGAGTTTCAAAATGGGAAATGTTTACATCTTTTCTCCATTCGGAAGTACTCGGGACACCTCGCATAATTTTTTAACTTTATCATTTGGGGTACTTAATATTGTTTGCAATGCAAAAATCCGTAGAATGTTTTAGTTGTGTATGTGTATTGAAACCTGAAGCGGTAGAGGTTTCAGGGCAGATAATCTGGCTTTTTTTTCTTTCTTGTGAATTGATATATAATAGTTTAGGCACAGAGGTATTTATTATTATCGAGATATTCCGCCAAAACGGGTGGAAGCAGATACATACTTTAGACAGATCTAGAGTACAGTTTACATGTGCTTTGTGTGAATCAAAGACTCGCACAAAATCATGATAATGAAAAAATACGACGCTCCTGCAAGTAAAAAATGTATAATATAAACATAAATAATTGTTTTTACTTCAAGCTTTTCCGACACCTGCGACATTATAATTAGCCATGATATTATACATGTAAGTGATAGCCGTACATGTGTAACTAATGTGTTCTTTTCATTAATGAGGGCTTGTTTCACACGTCTGTATCCAAGCCTATTTTACATGGACATGTGTTTTAAGAATTTTAAATGGAAAACAACACTAGCGCAAATACCTGAAAATTAATTTATCATTGAATCCTGATCTCATTTACACGCATAGACATTCTCTAGTAATGAACAATATTTACCCCCTATCTGATAAGTTAGCCTGGGGGGGGGGGGGGGGGGATGGTGAGGAAAATGACGTCAGGTGTTTGTGGTTACAATGTCTTCCGTAGCAAAGCTAGCTAGTCCTGCTTAGCGCCATGGCCGATCTTGTTTTAACTTGCACCCCAGTGCCATCTAGTATCCCAGAGTTGATTCAAAGCAAATTTTATTTATGGCAAAATAAATTAAACAAGTTTATTTTTTATAGAACTGGTATTCTTTTTATTCAAATGACACTTTTTGTACGGTCTTTACTCTGGTTTCGTGTTTCCTCAAAGGGAAATTTGATTAGTCCATACTTATGGTTGAATAATATACATGCAGTCTATCTAAAATGAAATCAATTCATAGAGGTAGTTTTGCGAAAACTTGGTAACTTTGAAAACTTAATCCGAACGGTCTATAAGACGTGTAGTAATTCTATATCCTAAGCATGGGCTTTTCCATCAATTATTCAAACGAAACGTTTACTTCTGGTTTCAAACGATGCTTGAATTCGATATGAAATTATCACTTTATACCAAAGACTACCAAATAGAAATTGGAGAGGCGCTCAATTATTCAAGAGGTGCTTCAAATAATATTTGCATTCTTTTTATTTATCGGGCGTCATGGTTGTTGTTTGGAATTACTTTTTTTCTGTGTCTTTTACTAAATGACAAATGTCGGTCATTTCATCATGTCTAATTGATTGGAGCATAAAAGTGGGTCTAAATTAATTCTGAGAATCGAACACTTCCGCGGAGTCGACTGAGCGGCTAGATTTAATGTACCATAACTAGGCGAAACTTAACCCGCCTAAACCGTGTGTAATATATCTTCAGAGCGTTTAAGATAGTCGATATTGAACTAAGAGAACAAGCGCTTTAGATTACGGATAAACAAGAATAGCCTCTTGTCTTGGTCATTAATATTTCATCAAAAATTGATATTCCGTAGCCATTGTCAGCGAGTCTTGCCAGATAATACTTAAAGTGAGCCTTATTAATGGCAGTTTGTTTAAAACAGAATAAGCGAGTTGAGAGGACCATTTTTTGGTCTGGGATCAAATTTTTGCAACATTAAATTATTTTGGTTTACCAAGTAACCTCTTTCATTTGACCTAGAATCATGCAATACTTCAAAAAACATTATTTCATTTCTTTTTTAATCAATATACATGAACTAGCATCACAAAATTGAATGACATTTCTGTTACTTTATCAATATACCTTTAGGTATAAGTTTCATAACATATTTATATATGTCAAAGATCGCAAATGTACCTAGAATAGAACAGAATATCAAATGCATTGAGCGTGAAATTTTTTTTTAAATAAATAATTAAATTCTTAATGTCAAAGTTCTATAGACGCATTATTTACGTTACAAAACGAAAAGATCATACAGAGTTAAATATGCTTGTACATGAATTTTCATTTAAAAAATAAAATGAAAATGAATATATTAATATATTCTGAAATAATATATCGAAAATTAGATTTGTCAAGATATTAAATAAGAAATTAAATCCTCCAACTGAAGCATATATTAATGTACATGTATCGTGTTGTATCAGCTGCATACTGTGATTGTATCAATATTCGAATGCATCAAATTTCTTGAGTTTAGTTACATGTAATTCGAGGTTTTCTTGAGAACATGTCAATTCGTTGAAAATATATTGACCAGCAGGATTTTTGCCCTGTGTATATATCGCGCGACGTTTAATTCTGTGAATCATCTCAACAACGAAATCCACGAATATTAATATTCAACGAATAAATGATGAAACCAGAGCCCCAAGGGTCTGTGACAAACACATGTCAAAAATAAACTTCCTTCTTATCCAGCGGCGTTTCACTGGAAGAGACGTATTCTCGAGAGGACATAAAATAAAAATTGCTAGTAGTTATCTATATAGATAAATCAATACTTATAAATTGTGTAGGATTGCAACTGGATTTTTTTCGCCATATATCAATATGTATTTATCGGATACGATAAAGACACTGCTTAGTAATTTCCTATTTTATCTTGTAACGCAATATGAAAAAAGAAATAAACCTGCTTTATGTCATCGATAAGTTATATTCACCTGTTTAATAATATTTTCCCGTTTTGTTTACTACCTTTTTTTAAAAAAAATTATACAACACATATTTCTATTACTTGTTGTTTGTGCTTTTTAACTTTGCATAAAAACCCTGCCATTATTTGCCTTTGTTAAATTACTTTCATTGAAATGTTTAATTTTTTAAAGTGTAGTCATAGGGGCTGTATGAACCTCAGATATCGGCCTGAGTAGCTCAGTGGTAGAGATAGTGACTAGAGTTGCAGGTATCCCGGGTTCGATTCCCGGTCCAGCCATATATTTTCAATAAATTTATATGCTAATTTCCTATTACAAAGGTAAAAGAAGTTTGCCATTGTGTACGTGTATCTCCTTGTTAAAGAAAATTGTTAAAGAAAAGTTTTTAGAAAGACGCACTGTGCAAAAGTCTTAAAACAGCATTCAACGATGCTTAAAACGCTTCTATATCTCAAATGATTGAATGCACACATACTAATAAAACACTATTGTTCTATAAGTTTTTGGGTTTAACGTTAGTTTTTTCATCTTTTTCTTCACTCAACGCAGTCATCAGTGATTCGTTCAATGGCCGACCCTGTTTTAATTGATCGTCTTTATCCTTCTCAACCGGAAGATTACCTACGTTCAAAGTTCTTGGTAGATCTGCTAAACTTCTCTGTAGTCTGCTTTCCTGTCGAACAATTGAACATTTCAGTGGAGACCACAGCTGTTTGATGTGAACAAGTCCTGTTCACGCTAGAACTCCACTGTGTTGGAATTCCTGTCAGATGATGTAGGTTCTTATTGGGTGCACATTGTTCTTACATCATGGTCGATTTAGGGCATTGTGTGTTTCAGGCTTTGGCTAACGCTAAATTTAATGGCAATGCATTGCAATGCATTGCAATGCATTGCAATGCATTACGTGATTCCAAAGTAATGTTAGTAATGTGTAATGCCACAAATTTAGCAAGTGATGGTAATGTAATGCATTACTTTCCAAAATCTAGTGTAATGCTGGCAATGCAAAGCATCATTTTACATTACTATCCTTATTTTTGATTATTCATCTTTTAAATTGTGATGAATTGAAGCTTTACTGTTTTTAAATATATTACTGACTTTTCACAAAGTAATGGTAATGCATTGCTTTGCTACTGTAATGGTAATGTAATGCATTACTTCAGGAAAATTAAGTAATGGTAATTTAATGCCTAAATTCATAAAGTAATGGTAATGAAATGCATAACTTTTCAATGCAATTCAACCCAAGCCAGGTGTGGTGGTATATCATTAATACACTAGTTTTAGCCCCCTTTCTCCTCCAATTTTTTTTCAAGATATATTATCGGTAATTACAATTTAAAACGTGTAAAATTATACAAGTGTTTCTCAAACAATCATATGAGCTGTTGAATCGTCGATTATATAAAGTGTACCCTCTCGATTAAAAAAAGACATAGTATTTCATTTGAGAAACCTGGTACACATGTCTAGCAATTAAAATAACAAGGTTCGTTTCAGATTAAGAGTTTGTGGGGAGAGAGAAAAAATCGGTTATTAGTAATAAAACCCAGAATGCTTCAGAAGCTGTAATAATGATTATGATATGTCTTAGATCTAAGGGAAACTGGTTTCCGCAAAGCACAACTGCAAAATGTCTTACCCCCAGGGGAAGCCTAAATCACTCGTGCAGTTAATATAAAGGGGCCAAGTAGCGTTAAAATTAGTCGTTTTCTTCCGATCTATAATGCTTGTTTGTTTTTTATTGTCACTGTAGAAGCGGTTTTTCTTGAGATACCCTCCCTTCCCTTCCATAACCGATTTATTGCAAGCATTAAAAGTTTCAAATGCTACCTTCGTTTGTCGGTCAAACTTCGTATTGGTATTTCGCGAGTATTTGCAAGACTTTGAGTTCTAAACTCTTTACAGACGTATAGTTCATACTCTATAAAAATAAGACTTTGATCCGTGAAGCAATGATATAAATGATAATCACAATTTGATGGAAAACGGAATGTGTTTTATCCGTAACGTCAATTAAAGCAAGCTTTCTTTGCACAGACATCCTATCATGATGAAGGAAAGCATGGCGTTGGTTTGATCTTTTTGTTTAATTACCTAATGTCAAAGAAAGCTTCAGACTGATCAAATCTTGCCAATGTTCTTGTTCCTTTCCGGCTGTGTGCACCAATTTCTTCAGGCCAGTCATTTTCCAACGATTCAGGAATTCCGAAATCACTTGAGATGTCTTTCTATGGTCTTGAATCAAACGTCTATATACTGTCCTTGTCAGCGCTGGAGTCATTAACGGGAAAACAACACGTTTAGAGCTATTAGAGAAACAACGTCTTTTGAAAATTGTCGATAAAGAGATAATAACTTATAAACGACCGTAAATTATTTCCTTTGGGAAATATTCTTCAAAAGATGCTATGAAAGAAGTGTGATGTCTCAGAATTCAAGACGTCTTTATCATAATCAAAGGCTCTGCATCAAAACGACACAGTTAATAAGATGTTAAATATTCTCAGTTGGGGTTGAATGAGATGGATCTATTGGGTTGCTTCAGCTTCTATTAATATTTTTTTCTTTCTACTCATTATGTTCAACAACGAATAGCATTAACGATGAGTAACAGCCATACATTGCAAAGACTTCATTACCTTAAGGTGGCAGGGGACAGTTTTTTTGATCCAATTCATTGTAGCCAAGGGATGCATGTCTTTGGAACTCTGTAACTAGAGTTTCCTCAGTTCCCATTCAGCACAAATACCTTTAATTCACTCTTTATAAGGCCAATCACCAATTTCTGAAGAAAATTGCTAATCAAAACCTGTAAAATTCTCTACATACTGGTTTTTATGAGATTTTGACCCTTTCATATTTTGCTAATTTTTCATGATTTTTCAGCTTTTTAGACCTCCCCCAGCTAATTCCCTGCAGAGGGTTGACCTTCCGTACCGCGTGCATGCTGTACTATCAAATGTCAGAAACTTACCGGTGTATAGTTTACAATGTCCCATCCACCTACTTTTCGTGTTATTTTACCTCCCGTCTGTAACTTGCAATTTCACTGTGTAAAGTCAGCACAACAGTCAAAGCCGCAGGTTTCGCATTTTACTTCTGATTCTCATGTACCTAACATAAGGGGCCTACATATTGCATATCAATTTCAACAAGAGACACCCCTCTAACTAATGATATTCATTAAAAATCATTTCATGAATTTTAGCAACACTCATAAGCCTTCAAGTACAGCAACTCTCAATTTTACAAAAATATTGACGGGTACTTTATTCGAAACTGTCCCTTGCTACCTAAGCTGCAAACATAGAAGCCATCAGAATATCAGGTTTCTAAATCGCTACCGTTATTTCTTGTTACAATTTTTCTTTGAATTAGAAATTCATAAAAGAAAAAAAAGAACTTAGAAGAAGAAACTGCGCTTCAAGATTTATCGATTTGGGTTTTTTAGGGTTTTTTTTTCGCTCAGCTTCATTTTTTACACGAATGTATGAGTGTATAGAGCCATTTTTACAAGGTTATACAATATAAACATTAAAAGGCGCTATGCAATGATATAATAAATACTTTTCACAAATGTCCCCAGTCGAGAATATAAGTGAAAAATACTACATGCATTAAGACGTTTCAACATTCAACTAAACACTATTTTTCGTATATATTTTATTTTATCATTAGCAACGTGAAATTCAACAATTACTTGTATTTTTGCTTTCAGATTTTCAAACAATTACATGTATATAACTTACCATCCAAATCGTTAAAAAATTAAATACAATGAATTTTACAGCCACCCTAACATCAATATTTTTTTGTAACCCCCGCAAACGAAGTTGGGATAGGGTATATAGGAATAACCTTGTCCGTCTGTCTGTTCGTCCGTCTGTGCAATCGTGTCCGGTCTATATCTTTCTCATGGAGAAAAATTGGACGTTCCTACTTCACATAAAGATTGATTATGACTTGATAGTGTGGCATGAACTTGACCCAGGTTCTTTGCGCAGGCTCAAGGTCACTGGAAGGAAAAGTGGAATAATTGTGTCCGTTCTATACCTTTCTTATGGAGAAAATTTGGACGTTCCTTCTTCACATAAAGATTGCTTATGACCTGAGGGTGTGGCGTTAACTTGACCCAGATTCATTTGTGCAATTTCAAGATCATTGTTGGAAATGCATAACTCCTGTTTAGGCCATATATTGTAATGGTAAATGATTAAAAGCTAAAACTTGAAAGATTGTTTGTAACCTGTAAATAATTTATGATCGTGAGCTTTGGTCATTTTTGCATGTTCAAGGTCACGAAGAAAAATGGTAAATCCATTAATTTCGAACGGAGAAATATTTGAATTACTATATTTTCTTAGCGGGGTATCATTTGTGAGCTTGCTCACAGTACCTCTAGTTTTTTAATCAAGACGGTGTTTATCGCCTTGTCAAGTCTTCAACTGCTAAAAAAAATCATATTATCGCGCTGTCACAACTTTAAACAACTTGCCGTCGCACAACACAACTTCCCACAACACGCTATTGCGCAAATACAACACGCTGTCGCACTATCACGATTTCGATGTGTTAGCACGAAAACATGTTGTGCAATTGAGCGTTGTTTTTCGTGTTGGTGCGACGGCGTGTCGTGTGATAGCTTTAGCTTACACGCGAGATTAGTAAAACTGCGTTAGCGAAAATGTGTGTTGTGTGACGACGCTATAGCGATTTGTGATTGATGTTACGCGTCTATTGCGAGTTGTGTTGATGCAATGGCGTGTTGTATACAGTTGTTTTAAGTTAAGGGCGTGTTGTTTTAAGTTTTGTTAGTGCGACGTAATTTTGTTAAAATTGTGCTAATGCGACAACACTTAAGTAAATTTTTAAAAGCATGACCGTGTGTTTTGTGACATAATGACCAGGCCCCGGGGCCATAAAACTGAGATGAGCTCACTTTTGATCTCAGTCTCGCTTTTACAAAAGGAATATATAGTGGAAAAGTGAGACTGAGATCAAAAGTGAGCTCGTCTAACTTTTATGGCCCCGGAGCCAGGTGTATCTCATCTTAAATTGGCCCTATCCGGACACCATACTCCAGTTTAGGAAAATATACATTTTGGCAAATGTATCTTAAACAGTCATCAAAAGACCTGTCACAATTAGGCACATAGCTTCAGGTGAGGGGAGGGAGGCCTGCCCCCCCCCCCCCCAACTTTTTTTTTCGCATCAAAGATTTTCTATGAATTTACATTTAGAAAATGAGAGCTGGCCCCCTCACTTTGTGGGAGCATATAAAAAGTTGATATGAAAATAAAGAAATAAACAGTGAAATTGACGTTAAAGTTTAACACCCCCCCCCCGGGCTACTACACGGATTAGGATTTTCATGTTTGCGGAAATGTCTCTTTTTTTCTTGCCAAGATTTTTTGAATGAGTATGCCCATCCCCCCACCCCTTCCACTTTCAAAAGCGATGCTCTTGCCCGAACATACGAGATCAACACATAATGAACGTAGGGTTGTCACCAATATACCCAGCAAATCTACCTGAACGATTAGATACAGTTGTTTAGCATAGCTGTTTAGCTTTTGTTTAGCACAGAAAAAAATATTTTACCTCTAATTTCCAATTTTCTTATACATCTTTCAGTAGAATTTTTCTTCCAAAGAAAATTAAACTTACCCCGACTCTCTTAACAAGAGTACAAGTTATGGATTGTATAACTAATTGAGTTCATAGTGAATTTGACATTTAGTCTATAGATATCCTTCTTCTTTAAAGTTTATAGAAAAAAATTAATTTCGCGCTAAGTAGTTGCCAATATGTCGTGAAATGTGATTGTCAGTTGTTCTAGAAACAAACCAACGCTTTGTATTTTCCAATGGCAGGTGTCAAATGTTTGTAAAAATAAATAAACTGAACAGGAATATGTACACGTTTTTCTCTTTATAATATATATAATGTCAAGGCAATGCAGATATAGCACAATCCCCAAAAATGCCGCGTCCGTACAAATCACAGAACCTTAGTATCAATCTGACGATCTTCAAAAATATCAAAATATTACGTAATCTGAACTACACTTCCTTACATCACAACAAGCAATATATAGAAATGAAACTGAAACAACAATCATTGAATATAACAAGTTTTGGTAACATGTAATATGTATATACGGCAATTTTAATTAATGGAATATGTTGTTTAATGGACACGTGTAAAAGATATTGCACTATAAGTTTCAAAAGATGCGCATGTATCGGTAATTATTAACAATAGCTTCAATTAATACATGTATTTGTGACTTTGCGTTAATTTTACTTGCATGTCCTTAAATATGTGTTAGAAAATATTATATGCACTTCTGTGTATCGAATAATTTTTACTTGTTTTCACTCTTAGGCAGCACAGACATCATTTAACCAGGAAAATATACACATGTACATACACGAGTTATGACCCTTAGTCTAAATTAAAACTGCACATTTTTGGCGTTTTGTCATATTGTAAATATTGATTTTAATGAGTGGATATAAATCAAGATTTAAGAAAAAAAACAGAATCGTAAATTTGGATAAAGGTATATTTGTAAATTTTGTATTAATATTTACACCGACACACAAAAATCACAATTTACCTTATAAACTATTTATATTGATTTTAGCTTGAATTCAAGACTAGTGTACATGTAAGAGAATGAGATTAATTAGTATCATGAAACTGAATTAACAACCTACAACCTATCTACATAAGAAAATTGGAAGACTGTCATCAACAGACTTTAAATCAACAAATATACAGAATTTAAATCAACAAATATACAGAAGGAAAAATACCACGGGTAAAAACCAAACAATTACAATAAAACATCTTTTTTGAAGAGGCATGTGGTGAGGTGCGAACAGGCCTACGTCTTGTGGACTTGCGTTGTCATAAGGAGAAGCACCAATCCCTCTCGTTCTTCGACAGTTC